>NW_007579390.1:0-1023 GCF_000690725.1 Stegastes partitus | reverse complement strand
TACGATTTTAGCATTTCATTTATTTGAGCTGATTTCTATTTTATTGTATGGGTTGTGCAGGTATATACAAGTGGGATGGTTGCTATTTTATGCTGCATTTGTCTGTTATGTTGTACAACTCTCTATTACTGTTTAATACAGTGTTTGTATGATGAGGTCCAAAACACACATCACTTTTTCAGCAGG
Source organism: Stegastes partitus (assembly GCF_000690725.1). NCBI lineage: Eukaryota > Metazoa > Chordata > Actinopteri > Pomacentridae > Stegastes > Stegastes partitus. The sequence goes on along the minus strand of NW_007579390.1, from coordinate 837 downwards.
CCCACTTTTCGTACAACTGTGGGTGTCTTCTGTCAGCACTGTGTCACCTCTGTAGAAGATCTTCCTGCCTCTGAAGTGGAACTCCTCCCCGGCGCTGTGCCACTTCTGCAGGGCAGGTGAGAGCTGAGGCGGCGGGATGTGCAGGTAGACGGCCACCAGCGGGATGCAGATCAGACCCACATGGATCCACCACTCTCTCATGTTGAGCTCAGCGGTGGGGGAGTCGCATTCCTGCCTCTGAGGGACAAACACGGGACGAGAAGATACACAATGCAGGGACCCACGTGAATAACACCGAAGCAATGGCTAAGTTAACGGTTGAATTGTAAGTTAGCTAAAAATGCTCCACAACTCGCGAGCTCTAGCCGTCCTCCATACTGGTCCTGGGTTGTGTTCTCTTTACAGGACTCACACTGTAGTTACTGTGTACTTACAGAAAAACGTTGGGAGCTGTCACTAGTAGACCTTCGCCCTGTGTTTGGGATCCATTACTGCGGAGGAAATTCCTGTAGAGCGGAAAGCAGCGACGGTTTGCGGAGACGAGGCAAAAGTGAAGACGTCTCACTCCGCCGCTACTTCCGGGTTCGTAGAATCTAAACATGGCGGCGTGTTGGTTGTAGTTGTTGTTAAGGAAGCGCGAGTAACTCATCTCTTTACTAGACGATCTCAGAGGAGCTGACGGAAGACGGCAGGACCACAGGTGTCCTGCCACCTGCCGGTCTGGAAGTGCGGCAGCATTTTATCCAAAATAATGCAGCATCACAGTCAGTATGCCATTTTTAGGGTCCGAGCACCCAAAAGGGTGCGAAGACCCTATTGGAACTGCTCGGATTATTA
>NW_007579389.1:54633-146041 GCF_000690725.1 Stegastes partitus | reverse complement strand
AATTCCACCCTGGATCAGAGACAATTAGCATCATTTTAGTGGAACAATTGTCTTTACAGCTGACTGAGAAGTGAACGCCATGCATTTGAGCTAAGACAGCAGTAAATTGCAAAAACTGCAGACACATAAAAAGAGCTTAAGCTGAGAAAAGGTAAAGAGATGCTTGTCTGAAATATGCAGTTGTAATCCTCGTCCTCGAGTGCATCTGTTCTGTATTCACTGCAGGCCGCGGGTCCGCTAAGCCGCCGAATATTAACTAAGGCGGCGGAAACTGGATTTAAGATCAAATTTAAAATCACAATCGATTAACTGAGCTGAGATAATCAAAAAGTTAACTCTTATATAAATAAAAGATAAAAGTGAAAAACAGAATACAAATAGACACACTTTCTGTATTCAGCAGGCCACTTCACATTAGGATTATTTATTTTTGTACACGGAAGGGAAACAGATTTGCTCCTCTTGATGCTAAGCTAACCCTCTTTGGCCTGTAGCTTTATATTTATTGTATAGACATGAGTAGTATTGATCTTCTTATCCAACCCCTTAGAGGAAAAGCAAATATATGGCGTCATTATCATAGTGCAGGTCTGTCCATATCTGTAGTTTAAAGGTGTGTGGGCCGACTCAAACTCTACCTTCTTCTTGGATTTGAAGACATTACATCTGAAGGAATTACTGGAGCCATCCCTTGCGATGTAGCTGAAGATCTTTAAGTCCTGGGAGTCATGAGAGACGTAGAAAATCCTGGAAAACATGACAGCATATTTAAATACTCAGATCCATCAGGTTCACCACTATCCTCCAAATGACTAATTACATAAATAAATCATGAAGAAAGAACCAGCCTGATTTAGAGGCAAGTAAAAGGCGGATGTTTACATAGATACATGCCACTACACTGCTTGTGTTTTCTACTGTACAGGCATGCTGTCCCGTCTGCTTCTGTCCTTGCCAGAAACCCTCCGCTACCAACTCTCTGCGGTAAACTGGCAAAGCAAAGGGTCAAGGCTTCATCTCCATCTGTAGCTCCGCTGCTGTAAAATGTTCCCCGCTGGGAATCGGGCAAACAAATTAGAACCATTCACTGCTGACACACACGCTCACATACGCGGAAGACGCGAGCGAGGATAATTGCATTTAACACACGCATTCCCTTGATGAAGCGTGGGTTTGCCGAGCGAGATCCTCCCACAGATTTATCCATAATTTACAAACAGACACACAAATCTCCCAGAGCTGGTGCCTCAGCAGCGTCTGACAGGTACTGCAATTTTGACACTTTACACTTAAATTGCTGCTAGACGCTTTGCATTTCACGTGTCCATTCATGACAAGCATCGGCATGCAACCGCACAAGATGCTCGGAGGCCTTAATGAATGCATTTCCTTTTGCTCGCAAATGGCAGATATTTTGTCAAACGGAAACATAATTGCGCACTTGGTCTGCAAACTGCAAATTACAAATGCAATCTGAGAGAAAACTGCGCACTTTAAACATATGCTCTGCCATTTACATGCACAAGCTATGGATTATTCATTATGAATGTAACTGCATTTGGCATATATGGCGCATCGGAGCACATTAGCCGTGTATAGTAAAGCACATGTGGGGGACCTGAGCACGCCTCGGCTTCATCCGTGGAGGCTGAGCTGGAGGATGTACATGATTTCCACTGAGAGGCATATGTTAGGTATTATCTGCAGTATGCTCACAGTAATTACTTTGGTTAAAGCTAACGTGCACATGAAGACTGCGAAGGACGCGCCGGGCTGAATATCACACAGTTTCATCCCCCGAGACAAGGTGCAAGGATATGAGATTTAATATATGTTTTAAGATATGAATTTGAGAGAGTTGGAGCGATGCAACGGACCTGTATATCGGATCGTGCATGATCAGCATTTTGCTCTCGTCCCACGTCCACTCTTTTCTCTGTGTGTGAAACAAACGGACATCGTTAAGCACACATGAAGAACTTACATCTTTATTATTACTTGTATACTAGTAGCGGATATTTTCAGAAGGCAGTAGAAAATTTCACATTTCATTAGCGACTTACTTTCTGTTTCTTCCTCAGCATCACCTTGACCCCGTCCACTGACACCACGATGCTGACCTTCTTCTTCTTGATGTTCTTGGCCTTGAATTCATACTAAAGCAAACAAAAAGAAGGACATCATATTAGTAACACATATTAACAGCATCATATTTTTCTGTGACACGACAGACGACTTAAAGAAGCGACATGCTGCATGATAGTAAATTAAGCTTTCATATTGTTGTTGGTGGTTTCATTGAGACTATTAGGGTGCAGGTGATCACACATAACTACAGAATAAGCACAATAAATGAATCATTGTCTTGCAAGAGTTTAGAGACCACCCAAAGGAAAGGAAAATATGATCCGTTTTGTGTCCACCCTGCTTCCCCTCGACATAACTGAGCTTAATTTAACATCAATATGAGATTTTGACCATCTTCTCATCCCCCTTAACACAGATCCTCCGTCTTATCTCAACTCAAACCCAGTTTAAGATCTTAAAATGCTCTTTTTTTTCTCCGCTCTCACTCCACTGATCTTTAATTGTGTGAAATAATCAGCTCTTGAGCCAACAGTAAGATCCGAAATAGAACTTGATTGGTTTGTAAATGAGCCTGAAGAATATCTGAAATTTATCTCATCCATCAAAGTCTAGCCTCAACGCTGTGTATTTCATCTGTTCTCAGTGTTCATATTCCTCAATGATTTGTCCCAAATCTCACAAAAAAAATGCAGGAATCTCGATCTGTATGTGTGTCTGGTCTTTGCATGTCTCAACAATTGGAAATTTAATCCACTTCAGACTTGGCGGGTGTATTTCTGGTGACCTGAGGAAGTGCAGCAGAGAGCGAAAATGTTTGGTTGAACGGTGGCTATTTTTGAGGGTTTTTTTTTTATCAGATTTTAAAATTGGCAGTGACATCTACCATTGATGATCCTGACATGCCTGTGACAACAGACACAGCACTAATTTTGTCAGTATTTTATGAAAGTTGATGTTTGCGTATTTGTCAAAGTTTGATGGAGGAAATGTTGAGGAAACACTGCCAGTATGTGAAGCACAAACTGTTTATTTTCCCTTTGAGTGCACATCTGATGCTTTTCTTGCATTTGTCCTTTTCTCAAATTGTCCAGGATAATTTGCCTTTGAATGATTTATTCTTCTGCTCCTTATTTGTCCAAATAAGAAGATGATTAATTTCTGATGAGAAAAAGAAAAGACTGCTGTGAGCAGCAGAATTTTCCTCTGCTCATGTACTTCACTAAAGAAAAAACTTTCTGTTTGACATCAACAACTAATCTACAGAATTATTCTCAATTGGTACATAATTTGACTTAGAAAATGTGGAAAATGTTCATTTAAATTCTTGTTTTAATCATTTTTTTAAACAAATATATTCACCTCAAGACAAAGAATAACAATAACACTGAAAAGGCTGCAATCAGCAGAACTGTGAAACTTTTTATTGAAAATGTGCCATTAAACAATAAATTAATTATCCAAGTCGTTCCAGAATCATTTTCTGTTAATTGACAAATCTGAGCGGCTGACTACCTGTTTCACCTCTTTGTACGCTCCTAATGCACAATTACACTGCCCACACGTACTCTTACATACCACTTTAGTCTCTTCAGCGTAGAGGTAGATGTCCTGCTTTGGCACGGTGACAGAAATAAGGGCGCAATCTGTCAGCATTAAAACATGATCTGCAGTGCACTTTAATATATTAGCATCTTTAATAGCTTGGCAGCTCACAATAAGAGTTCTGATGAAGTTGGCTGAATGTTTTTAGCCAGCTAAAAAAAAAGCTCTGTGGAGTTCATGAAGAGCGGAGAAAAGTTCACCTTGACTAATGTTCACCAATCAGCCACGATGTTAAAACCATCTGCCTAATATTGTGCCTGATCCACTGGGGCATGGACACACGGGACATTTGCAGTGATCCTTTAAGTGGTGGAGTGGGGCCTCCATAGATCGTGCTTGTTCCGGCACATCCTGTGTATGCTTGACCGGATTTGGATCTGGGAAGTTTGGTGGCCCTGGGCTCTTTGTCGTGTTCCTCAAGCTATTACTGACAAGTTTTTGAAGTGTTATGGGGTGCATTGTCCTGCTAAGGAACCCCGCCATTGTATGCTGCGGAGGGGTGCGCTAATATGCCAGGACCAGAGGTTTCCCCGCAGATCATTGTATAAAGTCGTATATTCTAAATACAGTGACAGAAAAGTAAAATGCGATCACGCACAGCTGAGCCACATCTCTGGTTCTCAGGACACAAACCGGCCCGCTAAATTAAACAACACCATGGAACTAAAAGGCCCAGGATATGGGTTTGTCTCCGTTCTGTTCACTGAGTGGTACACAACAGCTGCGACTGCACTGAGTGACTAACTCGTTTCCACCTCGTCAGCTGGCCGAGCGCTCTGCCGAGGAAACTTAGCAAGTCTGGGCTGTCAGCTCAAATCAGTGTTGCCTTTAAACATGAGGCAGAGTTCAACTGTTTTTAGCTAGCAGCTATCGAGGCCTACAGTGGGACGAGCAGGCCATCGTCATCTATCAGGCCACACAATTCCAAGTGGTGGATTTTTGGGCCATTAAGCTGGTTTCATACCGAGGCCTTGACAAGGTCAAACACGCCTGCAATGTGGGATGCAAGCTAGCTGCAGTGAAATATAGCTTGTTTGGAAATTTAACAGTGTAATACACATTTAAAACAATAGTTTAACATTTTGGAAAGAAGATAATTTGTGTTTTTGACAAGAATATCGATGTATTACTCATGTCTGTCTGTAAAATATGACGCAATGGCTGGTAAGTAATTAGCTTAGCTTAGCTTAGCTTAGCTTAGCGATAAAAACTGAAAATGGGAGTAAATAGCTAACCTGTAACGCTCTCGGATTCATTTTTTTTTTTTTTTAAATCTTGTTCGCTTAATCTGGACATTAACTAAAAGTGTAAAAAACAAAGTTGTGCTTTTGTGGCTTGAGATAGATTGCTTTAGATGCATGCTAGTTGCAAGCTAGCTGCTAGTCTTTGCGTTAAGTTAACGATCAGCTAGCTACAGGCATTAGTAGTATCAATCTTCTCATTTTACTCCCTACAAGAAAGCAAATACATGCACTCCCCACAGTCTCCTAATATTCTATTAATATAATTTACAGAAACAATCCAAAAAATGGAGTTGTGCTCATTTAAAAAAATTTTTTTTGGTCACTTAGGCACGATAAAAATAACTTATAAATGCAACATTTATATATCATCACCATTTAGGTTGATGGGCCTGATTTTTACTGTGCAAACACTATCACAGCGTGAGGGTGCACAGACTGTGGGGGCGTTTCCAAGTGCGCCTGCTATTTTGGCTCATGTAGGTGCAGCAGCATGAAGTGCATGTGGGTGAACTGAAGTGGAATATAAATTCAAGAGTAATTAATTAACTCGCTCGTAGTCAATTAAGTGGCTCACTCTGAAACAGCTTTGCTATTAACAGTTCAACAAATGGAAAGACTCCTCTCCAGCAAATTATACTGTTGTCTCGATGGTGCAGAACACCAGAACCTGAACACACAACACTTTACATATGAAGCCACAAGAACATTGTGGGGGTTTGTATCTAATCTGTATGATAAACATATATAATTTAAAACAAATAGGGCTGATGAAGTGGTTTCTATGCATCAATCTGAGCGATTTCATCTGTCATACATCGTCACTTCATGATGTAAAATGCAGTACAACAATCACACTACTTTTGCTAAAAAGGAATTTGGAAAGGAGGCAATGTGTCTAATGTCTCTCCTATCACCTTTGCATCTTTCGCTTGGCACAAAAATACCTCACGGATATGCAAAGCAAAATCTGCGGTCAGGACATTTGAAACTGCTGCTTATAGTGGTTGTTGCATCACCATGAAAACAGAACCCGATGCGGCAAACTTGTTAACAAACTGTGGCTTATTTACACATCCAACAACTGCATAGCATCATTATCCTTCATATAAAGTTGTGTTTGTGTTCACCTGATGAGTGTGAGTTTATTATTCATGCTGCTTTTAGCTCCATTTTTGGTCTCCACCAACTGTTTTGGTCTCTATTTGGCTGTTTAGGGACTAACTTAACATGACTGACTTTGATATCGATGCTCCACTCCTAGAAACAGAAAACGCCTCATGTAAATAAAAGTACTTGCTTTTCACTGAGGTAAATCTGACCTTTGAACACCTTATTTCCCTTTTTTCAAAATCACCTGAGCATGAGCTGAGCCTGTAGTGTACAGTGGCTTTTGTAGACTATTGTTTTTGAGCATTGTCACACTGATATTATTACGATTATCACTGTGATTATTCTTATCATTATATAATCTGTCTATATAATCTAGATTATTGCAAACATTAATTACGGCATCCTCAGTTGTAATTGGTACCTTAAACGAAATAAAAATATCCCAGGCCCAAGTGCAGGCTCATGTATGTAATTTTTTTCTTTCTGATTTCAAGCAAACTCGTCTTATGTTGACCATTTAGATTTGGACTTCTTAAAAATGCTGCACACAAACTAAGCGGCACTTCCCACTGACGCTGGCAGAGCTTCCCAGAACACAATGAGTGTCCAGACGTTTACCAGCACAGTCTGCCAAAAAATTTGAATATATAGCAAAAGTGAATGGTCTTCAGCCAAATAAATAAAGAGGAGGGAGGAGTGCAAAACAAATGCCAGCACAGAGACAATGAAGGGTAAGAAGACTTAAAAAAAAGTAGGATAGAGAGGATGGTAGCAGAGGTGAGGAGGTAAGAAGAGACAGAAGGAGGTGAAGAAGCAGCTGTCATTATGTAAGGACCTCCTGGAAACTGTGACCTTTTAATCCGGCTAAACAATACCGCCACAGAACAATTAGCTGAGCATTATAAAGTCAAGCCCTACCAGATGTGATTATGAGATAATTTGGGTTCTGTTTGTCTTGCATAGACATGTCCGCACTGTTTTCTGAATTTCTGCGCAGACTGGGGGTAAATAATTGTCATGACATTAAGTCATGACAATTATTTAGTAATTTTTGCCACCCATTTCCATGTTGTGCTTTTCTTTCATGACAAGTTTTCTGCTCGTGATATGCCCTGCTCTCCCTGCCCTGGATCCGTGGTGATTAAAGTTTCAGTCTCTAATTATACAGAACTGAGTCCTGAGAGAGCTGATTAAATAGAGAATAGGTTTAGAGAGGGAGAAGAGGAAACACACCGTGGAGACAGAGAGACGTTAGCCAGGGTTTAAGGAGCAAGAACGGGAAAATCATCGCGCTGCGAAGTGAAGCGGTGTGGCGGTGAGATGAAAGGAAAGTGTCCAAATGTAAAAAAAAAAAAAAAAAAATGCGAAGTGAAGCGGTGTGGCGGTGAGATGAAAGGAAAGTGTCCAAATGTGAAACAAAGCAGAAGAAAAAAACAGGTGTTGAAATAAATTTGTCTCTGTTGCAGTATGCTGATGAACTCTATGCAAAACCCACTCACACTGAGAATCTGCTCTTTTCTTTCTATTGAGATGAGATCATTCAAAGAAAGGTGACAGAGCAGTGCATTGATTTTTGAGGATCAACCTGCCAGAAAACAGGCAAAAGTTTAGTGGCGACATCATTATAATAACGAGAGTGAATGCAAAGATAGAAGACCAGAGCCATGCACGAGAGGTAACGGGTGTAATGTTAATCATGCAGCATTTGTTAAATCGCACCAAACACACACACACAGTGTAACTCAGGCCGAAGCTGCTGTTTAGTTCGAAACCAGAACTCCACAAACTGAAATTTTAATCTGATGTTGGCACCTAATGAAAAATGAAGGGATCACCAGCTTATTACAATACACCCTGAAGGAAGAATGAATGCATGCGTTCAGTTTCATGGAAATGAGTCAAACCCACAAATGTGAACCTCTGAGTTCGTCTGAGAGGAGAGTCAGAGGGATCCATCTTCAGAGAAGCACAAATGTACAAAACTTTGCGTCAGATCTGTCGCTTCAAAACGAATCGAATATGTCTGCAAATAAATGAACATAATTGACTGTGATATTGATATGTAAAATACACTCTGCTCATAGAAACTCCAAAGTAGCTACAATTACTTGATTTCCACTTGGGTGAAACTGATATTAGAATTTCTTATTTCAATCCTTTCAAGGTCATTTTTGATCACACATTGATCTGATTTGCTGCAGTAACTGAGTGGAGACTGGAGGCTTCTCTGTACACAGCCGCCTCACTAGTGAACATCTATTGGTGAGATGTTCAGAAAGTTTGGTGCATCGGGTACAAGTTGATTTATTTTTTGCCTCTAGAAGATGCACTTCATTTACGGGATTACTTCAACTCGTATTTTGAAGCAAAGAGTTATACATCAGCAGGAATTTGGCACAACATGGAAGTGAAGACAGTGCTGTGTTATCAAAAAAAATACTTTGTCCCTAAAATCAATGAATAATCATGAAAAATAATCCTGATCTCAACACTGATGCAAACAATTGCTTTTATGCCATAATCGTGCAGCCCCATACCAAATGGAAAAAGTGAAAAATTGAATCTGTTGGCAGCGCTGGAGTAAAAGCCTGGCTTGTGGCTGATGATTAGTCTGTGCTATCTGCACCAATTCAGCAGTGATAAGAAGGAGTTGCATCAAGCAGCCCTTTATTTTTCTCTTCTGAAGCAGCAGACAAAGTACACAACAGTTGGATGACTGTTATCCCAAAATGTACGCCTATTTTCACACTTCATGGCGGTGCTGGTAACCTTCTCACACTCACCCAACAGAGAAAGAGTTGCTTGCATCCCACAACAAAAGCCCACGAGACCTTCATGACACCAGGGCTACCCACAAGGCCACCTACTTAAGTAACTGTGATGTATTTGTCACAAAGCATTTGGCGATTAAAACACTTCCAGAGGAGCACCTTAAACTTGATGATTAATTTAAGGACGTGTGGGTGCACCTCCCTCCGTATGCTCCACTCCCATCAGCTAATACTGAAAGTAGAGTCTTATTCTGTGGGAAACACTGGTAACGACAGGAGGCTAACTACCTTTACTTACACGGCGGTGTCAGAACCCTCACACAGCTCCTTTATAATTCACTATTCATGCCAGCATTCTGGTGAAGCAAAGCGGGAATTTGCAACTTCATCCAAAGTATGAAATTTTTATACTTTCTTTGCTTAAGTGCAAAGTGTTTTGAAATATTCAGACTTTTAATGCACTTGCATTGTTATAGGTTTTTTTCTGGTGTCAACAACGGAACAAACAATTAAAAGCCCAAGACACAAGTTCCCCAAGGCCCCAGGATGTCAGGTTAGAAGACTCTCAGCAAGGCGTAATAATATTCCAAGGAGGAGCTCGGCTTTATTTAGCCCGCTGCTACAGCTTCGGAAACTTCTGAAGTACGTTTGAGAAATTTCGAACGACAGACTTTAGGAATAATGTATGACTTCTGATGAAAAATGTATGGTTAATATATGGATTGAACAGCCATGCAAAGGAGATGGTCTTTAGGTTCCAGGGTGATCTCTCTCCGTCTTTAAACTCTTCCTATAATGCTGACGGTGGTTGTTGCAGGAATCTACGAGCTTAAAGCAAACCGACTGAGAGCATTTATTTCAAATCTCTCTCAGTCTGGATGTGTGCATTTAAGCCGTCAGACTCATCAGTCTTCCCAGACAGCGTAACAAATTTCAGTCAGCGTTGCTCTCTGCAATCTATTATGAAAGTGTCAGACAGAACAGTGACGGCTGTTGCTATGTGCACAAAATGAGGAAAGGGAAACTGGCTCTCGGCAGAATGCTTGAGTCCAGTGTTGTATATTCTGAGTCAGCTGCTTTAAAACAGACACAAACATAATAAAAGATCAAACCAGGGGAGCTGGTTTTTATTAGTAATATCTGAGCAGGAGAACAGAAATTGGTGCTGGCTTGAATAACGAAGTACGTGCAACCTAACTTTGGCCTGGGCGATGAAGTGATAGCCATATAAACAGGCGATCCATCAATAACAGTAAGGAAACAGCTCAACAGAATGTGTGATTGTTTCATTGAAATGCAAGAGATGCAGACACAGTGAACAAACAACGACAAACGTGTTCACCAGTTATCACACTGCATCTCTTTTGGTAAAAATGTACCGTAATTTCTGGACTATAAGCCACTACTGTTTTCACACGCTTTGAACATCGCGGCTGAAACGATGCGGCTAATTTTTACGATTTTTACAAATTTGCCTCGAGACGAAAGTGACATTGAGAGCGACAACAAAAGAGAGACTGAGGAAGTGTGTGATGAAGTAATTCTGAGGCTGTTCAATTCCAACACCGAGGAAGACGACTTTAGTGGATTTAGTGTGCAGGAGGAAGACGAAGATAGCGATCAATAACGTTTCCTGGTAGGCTACTGTATTTTTTTTTTTTTTTTAGCGAGCCGGAAAGAAGCATTTACGGTACGGATTTGTGTATGTTACCGGTTCGTATTTAATTAAAAGTTAAAAAATCTTTCTGTGTAAATATCTCATGTTACAATGTGGATACTTGGGGCTCATCGACAAGTGCAGCCTATATATGTACAATTGTTTTCTTTTTAAAATTAGTGGGTGCGGCATATATTTAGGTGCGCTCAATAGTCTGGAAATTATGGTATAGAAAAACCAAGATGAAAAAATAACAAGGTAGGAAGGTACATAAATTTTTTATTTTGTTTTTTATCTTTAATCAGAGCACGGCTAGGTGCTACTTCATTCTAAGTTAAGCCTTGAAAGAAACTGCATTTCTAAAATGTCATTGTATTTAAAGCTGCAATAGGCTAAAATCTGGAACGAAACAAAAGCATTGCATTTAAGAATGTACATCCCGCTTCATGCAGTTCTTCTCCCACTTGTGCCTCACCACCAGATGACTAAAGACTTTAAATGCACAGTGATAGTCAAGCTGAAAGTCAACTTTCATTTGTGGTGTCACCCACGTTTCAAACCTTGCTTTCTTAACTTAAAGTCCTCTATCTACCCACTGCATCATCACATCCTGCTTTCAGTGTGGACTTTGTTTTCATTTGTCTCATCTCGCCTGCTCTGGATTAAAAAAAGATCTTCAACTGTCTAAATTTTTCTAAAGCCTGAAAATGGAGGCAAAAGGAAAAGCAGAAGTCTAACTTACCCTCAGACTACTTGAATTACAGGATGATAGAAGGTTACATAGGAAAGTTAGCATAATGCTTCCAAAGAAATGACTGCCTACTACAGCTTTAAATTGCAAAGAGACATTTTGTTCGCATTGGAAGGGCTTAACTACAAAAACACTTACAAATAAACTGAATTATGCTAGATCTCAGTACGATAGTAAATCTTTCTTTTTTGCCGGTGCTCTGCAAACACATAGAAAGACCAAAAAAGTATATTTCATGATCCCAGCACTGTGATCAAGCTCTAACTGACATCCTCTTTGTCGACAGACTGCAGGTCAAGGAGCAGGACTCTCAGTCATTATGTGGAAGTAATTATACTGCAGATACTGTAAATAAACCTCCTAAATGGTACCTGCCAAAAATCTATTAATGAAAGGCCACTGCGTCCTTCAGTCAATGTCACTTGGTTCATGCTCAAAAGTCTTGCATCAGAGAGATTTAAAAGGAAACGTGTGGAAGGACACTTTTTTTTTTCCCCGACTGCTGGTAATGGATATTTTTAGAACAGATAAATGAGCAGGACTTGGGTTTTGCAAACCAAATGATGGAATAAGAAATTAAGGGCAACCCCCAATCCCCTCCAACAATCCTGAAAAGCAGAGGAATGCGGGTTGCATTGTGGGTCATTGATGCTCCCTGTTGTACCATTGAATCCATACAGCAGTCCACAATAGCCACTATAGATCGCAACCTAGCAACCCTTTCATTATAATTCCCAGGATTTGGGGAGTTCCAAGGAATTTCGCTGCTTTTTTTCCCCTCCGATTCCTTATACAAAGAGGTGACTGTTGGGAGCAGAACAGAGCCGAGAAACACAACAGCTGCCCAACAGCCCGGCCTTCAGAGCGAAAATAGATTCCTTGGAAATGAAAGTACTCGGAAACAATTTAAATTAGAGTTTAGCAAATTTATTTCATGCTGCTCAAACTGCGAGCGCATTTTTTGAGAAGGAAATCACTCAAGCAGCTGCATCTTATAACGTTCCATTAGCTTAACAATAAAAAAGAAAGAGAAAAGAAAGAAAGAAAAAAGGAGCTTTAATCACTTTTGCTCTACAGCATCATTTTCCTGTGAGATATTTTCCAACGGGCCTCTCAGCCTCGTGGCCAGACAGGGAGGACGGAGTGACTCCGGTGACGGCAGAGATGCCCAAACCTTCAGAGTAAACTGGCACGCCTCATCATTAGTCAGCAGGAGTGTGTATCAGAGAGCATGGACGATGACCTTGGCCTATATCAGCACACAGGGTAGTTTGTTTTAGGACCACTGCCACTAAAGACTATTGTTCGATTAATCTCTTGACTATTTTGCTAATTAGTGTATTACCCTTAATGATTGATTTTTTTCCCCCAAAAAAGCAAAATGACCATTTCATTCATTTATTTTGACTGACTGTATTTCCTGTTATAATGCAGCACAGTACAAAATGTAAGCAAAGGTTATATATATATTTAAGTGTACAAACTGTGGAGTTAAATCGCCAACTCCACCATGATAACAATAAACAGAAAAGAGGTGTCATTATTTAAGAGCAACTCCGGGTTGAAATCCAAAAAATGTTAAAAAGAAATTGTACCAATTAACAAAATGAAGAAGTTTCGTCTTTATGTTGGACAAAGGACAACATAAACATAGCGGCTGTTTTAAAAGCACAGAGGGACCAAAGCAACTCCTTTTCTCCTTTACGGGAAGTTGTTCTCCGACTTTTGTAGTCGTTTAGGATTTTCTGAAAATATCACAGGACAGCCGACTTCTTTCCCTCCTGTGTCGGTCAGTTTGTCAGACAACGCAATGGTTGAAAGGATTTTAGCGCTGCAGAGCAACAGCTTGGACGTGACTGCTGGTTAACATGTAGTCTTAATGAGTGCATTTTAATCACTATGTTATACTCAAAAACAAAAAAAAGGAACTAGGAAAAGCTTTATTGGGAATTTGGCTGTATTAAAATATAACATATATGAGCACAGAGAGCAGGAGAGAAGCAAACAGATGCAGTAAAGTAGCTCTGTGCTGAATAACCCACTGTGCTGACTGGTCTGCCACCAACACTTTGCACCACCATTTTGTTCTGTGATCATTTGAAGTACTTCCATGTTTTTGTAAAGTCCTCGGTCTTTAGAAACTTTTACACTGAACTGCAGTCGCCATGGTCTAAAAATGTAGCTCTGACTGCAGCTGACCAACGACTGGAGCCAAAAAAGACTGACGCAACAGTTATAGTGAAAGTGAATGAAAACATTTGACATAATTAACTGAAGTTTTTTTTTAAAGAATGCATCTGTTAAAAACATACTTCCAGCACAATCAATTATCAGTTCTAGTTAGTTTGTCTGCACAGGGCCTGTGTTATGTGTTCAAACCCTATAGGAGCCAGAGCTAGTGTGTGTTTGTGTGACTGTACCGACGTGAGCAGCTTCTCCCTGCGTGCAGATATCATGGATTAGACTCCTGGGCTTCAGTCTGTTGGCAGCCTCCAGTGAGCAGCAGCAGCAGCAGCCTTCTCCCGAGGGAGAGAGGGTGCTAAAAGAGCCCCGCGTAACGGGCTGCTTAATGGGGGCTTCTCCATGACAGCAGGGTTACACGCAAGACTGGAATTTACTGCAAGGGTGTAGAATAACTGGAGCTTTAATTATGAAATAAACTTTAGTGCAGTTTGCGGGAGTGTTGATTGAAGGGCTTTGTTTCTATTGAGCTTTCACTGTAATTTCCTTTAAACGTTGTTTATTCTAAATCTTAGCGACAATCTCGGAGAACACAGATAAGCAACCACAGCTGGCACTGACGCTGCACCAGCTCCATCTGGGAGCTACAGCTGTGACTTTTCTAGATAAATGACTTTCATTACTTACACTGCAAGTCTGTTTATAGTGGCTGACAGACAGAATTGATCAATCATGGCCTCCGTTAATACGATGGCATGGAGGCAGATAAAGAATCAAAGCCCCTGAACTCTGGGCAGCCAATACAACATACCACGTATATGATTGATCATCATAACGTCCTTCCATCTCACAACAAACGCAGCAAGGTCGGGATGCAGACCTGCCCCGAATAGAAAAACAGCGAGCCTGATGTCGGATACCATCGGAGAGGAATCCACTGCACCTGAAGCCGGCTTGTCAGAGGAAGCAGCTAAGCCCCGGTGCAGGCCCGGGCAGGCACTCCTCGAACGTTGGTGCCCTTGGAGTGAGAATGGACCCACGCTTGAGTGAGTCCCTGACAGGCAAAGTGAAAGGACAGCCAGTCCCAGAGCGCTGACGGCAGCTACTCAGGGTTAGTCACATGGGACACGCAGGAAATACAAAGGAACAACCTGAGCATGCCGAACGCTTGCTCTCAATGACAAGCAGGCGGGAGGTGAAGCAGGAAGCCAGGCTGTTAATTACATTATTTCATAAGTTTGAAAAGCCCACATCCAAAGTGATGCAACGCTTAGTTATAATGTCATCTATGTTGCAGATAAAAGACCTCAGATGAGATTCAACTTGTTTAAAAAAGAAAAGGGGGCGGGGAATCAGGCATGTCCTGACATCCAGATAGATGGAGGAAAAACAGAACTGCACAAACATGTATTTTCCAGACACAAGAATATAATTTCAACGCTTCTTGTTGCATTATAAGACAGCAGCAGTGTCTCCTGTAAATACACAGCTCCAATGAAATTAAAGAAAATGAGCTACAATGTATGAGACAATATAGAATACAATATGCTTCACAGTATGTTAGTGTCTGTGTGGCACTCGCTTCAACATCTGGAATTGGGAGGTTGTCATCGAAGTTTTGTCTTCAGTTTACCAAGTGGTGTGTTTTTGAGGGAGAGTTAACGCAATAAATCCATAACAACACAATGACTGTGACAGCTTTAGCTTACCGTTACATGTGCAATGTTTGAGAACTAGAAAGTGTGAAAACTTGATAGGAATTAGTGTTACGATTAACCTACAGTCAGCCATGTTAACAATTAATAATCAATAAATCGTTTAAATTCTATATGCAATAATCCAAATGGTTGTGTTGTTATTACATTGTATAAGCTTACAACAGCAGAATGTATATTTATTTTTGTGCTATATTTTAATTTATGGTCACATTAATGCTTTATATTTTATTAGATATTTTTACTTTCCTACTTTTGATTGGGAGCGTCTGGAACTGAAAGCAGTTTCCCAGAGGGGATCAATAAAGTATTTCTGATTCTGACATTAATGAAATACAGTGGATCTCTTCCCGTATACTGATACATTTACAATCGGACTCCTGCAGAGTGTTTGGCGTGTGCAATGTGCAAATGTCCCAGTTCCAACTCCCTCCACTATTTTAAGGGAACACTGAAGCCTCATCCTTTGCTTAGCGGCCAAGACGACTGTGACTGGTTTAAAAGAAATGTAAACAAGCCAGAGTGTTTTCCCCCTACAGCAGAATGATAGTGTGGTGTAGCCAGCCCATTGTGTTCTACAGCTACTTAAACCGGACAGCCGTCAGATCCTCTTTTATAACTTGCAGAGTTTGTCAATGCATCTGCCACAGTTAGGAGTTATGTGACCATTACAGGCGGTCAGCAAACACACCTGTAACTCCATCTTATTAGGCAATAAGAGGCCAACACCTCGGTAGGCACTGCAGCAAATTTACAATATATTTTCTGACATGCATGTTGCTCATTCTCTGCCTTATCAGTAACAAATAACAAACCAAATTCAGCACAGTAGCAGCCCTACCAATAATAATGAGCAACTGGATGTGCTACTTCTATCTATCTACCCCTGTGACCTGCAACAGTGACGCATGCAACTGCTTTTCAGAGCAGGCAACGAATTGCATATCATTTATAAAGTGCTTCATTGGCTCAACAAGCACGGCTGTCTGGATATTATTCAGGACTGATTTAGCCAAGGATATATATTACAATAAAGAAGTCCTTTAGGCCTTGCTGTCCAGACTGATCTGTAGAAAATGCACTGATCAAAACTGAAAGCAAACGGTGCGTCTAAATGTCAGACAGAGGGAGAAGAGCAGGCACTGAGGCAACAGACCGTCCTGCAGAGAGAGGTGAACGTGGAGACCGTGGCGATACAGAGATGCTGAGCGTGTCCAGTGCAGTAGTCTGGCAAAGCAGCAGTCAGAGTAATAGGATTACTGGGACGAACGCTGTCAGATCACAGGCCCTAAAATCCCCTTAACACCCAGTGCAGGGGGGCAACCATCACTGATCTACGTCCATACTGTACAAACACTATTACAAGGTTTATACTGCAATATAGTCAACACTACGACCTCTAACTAGAGGTCATAATTTTTATATTTTAAATGGAAACGAGTTTATTGCCTTGTTTATCTCATAATTTAAAAAAGAAGGCTTCCCCCTGAGTTGTAGCCACACGCTGATCAACTAATTAACTGACAGAAAATGAATCAGCAACTGTTTTGACAATCACGTCTGTTATGTTTTTAGGCAAAAAAATCCAACCATTGTCTGGCTGCATTGTGTGAGGCTTTGCTGCGTTTCTCTTTGGACAACAACATTTGAAGGCGGCACTATTTTTTGACATTTCCAAAATTAATCAATGAGGAAAACAATTGTTTTCCTCATTGATTATTTCTTCGATGATCTGATCATTAATGATCAGATCATCGAAGAAATAATCAACCCCCACTCCTCTATTGTATTATCCAGCTTATTTAGCTTACGTGCAGGAAAACAGATTAGAACAAGTAGCAACCATTTAATTCAAATGCATAAAAGAGATAAATGACAACCTTGCATCTGCTGGGAGTGGCTTGTCTGTTTAATTAACCCTGACTTATTGGCACACATATCTGTAGCTACAGATCTGTAGCTTGTCGAAATCACAGGTGTGAATGGACAGGACGCTGGGGAGGCTGGAGGTGGTGTGAAGAAGGTACATGATAGCAGGAGACCAGAGAGAACAGTCCAAGGCAACAATAATTAAGTAGGTGACAAACCATTTAATCCTCTGAACCCCAAGTAGCTTCTGGGCATTTTTCCCTCCTGTCACATTTTTCCTCACCGAGGGCTAATTTTGGACTGCAATATAAAGTCCTGCACCACTATGGAAAACAGCACAACCACAGCTAGAAGTAGAGAACACTCAAAAATGTCTTCTGTGTAATATGACGCAGTCATACGTCCATAAATTATGAAAAAGAAATTGGATGTCTTTGTTTAATTGTGGGCTGCAAGGTGGCGCAGTTGGTAGCGCCGTTGCCTCGCAGCAAGAAGGTCACCAGTTCACGTCCTGGTGGGGGCACCGGGATCTTTCTGAGTGGAGTTTGCATGTTCTCCCTGTGCAGCGTGGGTTCTCTCCGGGTTCTCCGGCTTCCTCCCACACAGTCCAAAAACATGTTGAGGTTAATTGGTGATTCTAAATTGTCCATAGGTGTGAATGTGAGTGTGCTTGGTTGTCTGTCTCTAAGTGTAGCCCTGTGATAGACTGGTGACCTGTCCAGGGTGTCCCCTGCCTTCACCCTAAGTCAGCTGGGATAGGCTCCAGCCCCCCGTGACCCTAATGAGGATTAAGCGGTGTATAGATAATGGATGGACGGATGTTAATTGTGCAAAAATTTGAAAAAAAAATGGAATCAACATGTGCACAGGTGTTACCAACACTTGAAAAATGGTGATATTTTACTACTTAGATGCTTAATTTGTTCCCATTCTTGTCTTATATCTGTTCTGCCTGCAGTTCAGCTACTTGACTGTTCAACTGGTTGCAACAAAGTCAATAATGGCTTCACAGTTGTGCTGAGAAACTCCAATTTTCTTTTCTTTGCAATATCTTATTAGTGCAAACTGTCAATTTTTGGTAAATTTTTTAAATGAGACATGTAGAATAAAGTGATTTTGATGAAATATCTTGATTTTAAGCTTAGATTTGGTTCCTAATCAAACAGCACATCACAGATGAGTAGTTTAAGGACCATCGGAAAGTTACAAATCCAATGATTCTATCTGTTTTTACAGTTCTTGCTCTGATAAATGGGGTAATTTTTTTTTAAAAAGACAACATGTCTGTCAATCCTACTGGTGGGTTTTGGGGCTCAGAGTGTTAATAAAACAATGTCCGATTTGAGGTCAGTGCTTAACCGCATATTAACCCTGTTTTCGGGGGGTAAACATAGGGTTCGACCCAGGGGCACCATCTGTGCCTTACATGCAAACAAGTCCCCAAAAGCCCCTCGCAAGAGGCTTTGTGGGTGTCGAGTGAGAGCTTTCATAAAGCTCAAACATGAGTAGCTTAAATCTGCGTCTGAGAGGACTGAGACAGCTCCACATGCAGCCCACTACACCGGCAACAACTTGTCTGACAACAGAAGGTTGGGCAAAGTGTGCCACCACATGGCATTGATTGATGACAGTCAGCTTGTCTCTACTTACTGCTGTCTGCCTTTTTTTTTTTTCTTCCTACCAGCCTGCTTCCTTCCATTTGTCAAGGTTAATATGCATTCACACCTAAGCGAACTGCTCTTATCGTGGTGCAGTTCACAGAGTATCTCGGAAATAACTACAAAGTGAAACTGCAGTGTGTCAAGTGGAGTCCCACAGAGGCAACAGGAAGAGATTGGATCTGGCCTGTATTCATTTAATTCAATCAATCAGGTAGCTTATTTTGTGTTTTCATTTGCTGGGCCTCGGAGGCTCTGTGATTCTCCATCAGTAATACACTGCAGCAGATTAGTGGCAATCAGATGGATCAAATGCACTGTGCAGAATCAAAGGACGCGCTGGAGATGCTCAGCCTGCAGGATGATAAACAAGATGATCACTGTCCTGCCTTTGTGTTATTACCCAGAGACATGACTGAGAGTCTATAGCTATGGTGAGTTCAGCTAAATCCATCAGCTAAAATGCTCACATTAACAATGCTACCATGCTGATGTTGAGCAGATACTATTTCCCATCAGCATGCAGACAGACACATTTATTACTAAAACAAAGTACGACTGAATGTTCAGTTACACAAGTTACATTTTTTACTTGATGATGCTGCTAAATGAAAAGCCAATAGCTGTGACTGTGCCATCCCGGAGCATGAATTTTTGTATAAAATATCACAACAATTAATAATTGCTGCGAAATTATATATACACAACTGCAAATGTCAATCATGGTGCGACTAAAACTGAGTGGAGAAGTAAGAATTCATGCTCTGGGGACCATGACAGTTTGACAGAAGAGCAGTTGTCTGTATGGCTGATTTTTTTTCCAAGTAATTCCCCAAAAAATGTACTTTCAACTGTGCAAACAGCAATTTGCATATCACAGCTCAACAACCAACATGGCAGATCATCTAGAGGTGATTTGAGGTAACTTGTCTGTGTTTGATTCTTCAGTAGCTCTTGCGCTGGGATCAGAAGTTAATATAGTTTAATTTTCAGAGCTCATATGAATATATGTGTGCTGCAGGTCTATTATCAGTTCAGTATAAAATAACAAGGTTAATCCTATAATTTATTTAGAGGCCTAACAGAGAGAGTGCAGTCCAGTTATGTTAATGCAGAGTTTTTTTTGTTTTGTTTTGACTAATTGTTTAAGATTTCAGTTGATTAAGATTTTCACTACAGCCCTGAAAATGTCCCTCTAATGCACCAAACAGCTGCTGACATGTTAGTCCTCGATGCTAGTGTGAATATATTCGGATCCCAACTGTCTGCAGCAACATTTGGACAGCAACACCCGGAGCTTCAGTGACGGTTGGTGGATATAATATGGCCTGTTAACTGTGACTAAAGCTTGTTAGAGAAGGTCAGTTCAGTTAAACTGTTCTCCGGGACAATGAAGCCCAGATAATGCCGGTAAGTCACGACACACTGCTGCACTTGTCTGATGTTCCTAATGCAGGTGACGGCAAAAGGGAGACAAACAGACAGGAGGAAAGAAAAAGAGATCTGAAGAGCTCAGGCTTCATCAAACCTCCCTGAACACACACACACAAAGTCAGAAACCAGAGCAGTCAAAGGCAGAGATTACACCAAAATCCAGTTGGGATCAAATTATTCAGGAAGCACAAGACAACATGAAAAAAGTGCTAAGTTTAGGAGGCTGAGATTCCGCTCCAAAAATATGCAAATGCCTCCAGTGCATATGATTAGACGGCTTATGGGCTGTCTCCTCCCTCATTATCCATTCAGTTTTTCTGCCCTGATGGGTTGATGCGCGAGGAGATAACAATGAATGCAGCAAAAACAGTTTCTCAAACTTTCACTGCAGAGCTGTTTGTTGCATAAACAAGAGTAAAGGACATCATACAGCATGAAAACCCTGATCTGCTTGTGCTCATATGCAGCTTTGATTTCATTGTATTTATTATTTTATCCGCTGTGCCGTGGAAGCGACAAACATGAACGCATGGATGGAGTTTGACAGGCAGGAACACGGTCCTCTGTGAGACCAATCTGTTGTTAATGTGAGTGACGGACATATTAGCCCTGTTATTTTGACAACAGAGAGTATGTTGTGTTGTTAGTGGTGGATGGCAGCGCTGAAGCAGTCCTCTGGATGAGCAGCAGCAGTTTGCTCTCATCCTCCATCTAATCAGAGTAGAACAGCAGCAATCACCGCGCCCTCAACAGACGAAACAAAAACCGCAATCCCGTCAACGCCTTTGGATTCCTAGACGCATCCACGAACCACACACATCTGTCAAACTCAACAGATGAGAGTTTTGGTAATAACAGAGAGACAAAAATTGTGGATGCAGTAGTTGGTTTCCAGTGTGGAAATGTATCCACTGGATGAGAGAGTAGATTTGGTACATTCACGCTATACGGTAACATGGCACTTACATAACAAACATATTTTAACACACAATTATTTATATAAAAGCAATACAATCAAGAAACATTTAAATATGACTTCTTTTTTGCCCAAAGATGCAAATTTGCTTTCACAGAAATACAGTATATGCAAATGGATTAGAACCATGAAGGGTCCCCCCAAGAATTTCTTACTTTAAAAGGCCTAAATAGGACTAGTAGTTTGATGAAGGTGGTTAAATTTGCCAAAGATATCAGTTCTGTAAGTTTTCAATTATAGTTACTGAAAATATGAATAGTGCCAGTGGATGAGTTACATTGAGGCTAAAGAAATACACGCATATACATACAATAAAAGTAGGGATGCACAATATATCAGCCAAAATTAGTGTTTTTCTGATACATCGGTATCGGTCCAGTGAACAAATTTAGCCGATGTGAAAAACCGATGATTGTCTAACATTAGCACCTTCTTCTCTACATTTGATATTGCTGCTATTTCACAGATCCGTCCATTAACTATACACTGCTTAATCCTCATTACGGTCACGGGGGGCTGAGTCTATCCCAGCCGACTTAGGGCGAAGGCAGGGGACACCCTGGACAAAATGGTCCTGGACTTGAACGTTAAACATGTTTTACTTTTGTTACGTAATAAAGAAGACTATGTGGTTTAATTTGGTATGGACTTCTTTTGAATAGTTTTCATGTCCTCACAGTGCTTACTTATACTTATTTTTTGGTGTGAACAAAAATTGAATATCGACATCGGTAATATCAGTTATCGGCGATATCAGAAATCTTGACATCGGATATTGGTATCGGCCAGAAATTTTAATATCGTGCATCACTGCATTGTTTAGTTTTAACAGTTCGATATAATGTGTTTGTTTGTGAGCTTTAGAGATATTGGTAGGCAGATTTTATCTTTACCATCTTACAAGTTTCGCCCGTTTTCGATTGGGCACCAAATGGTTTGATGAGTATGAAAATAGCGTGAATTATACATTATGATCTTTGCAGTCACCACATCTCAACCTCACTGTCCACCTATGGGACATTTTGACCAAATATTAGACACTGATCTCTGCCACCATCATCAAAACACCAAATGAGTGAATATCCTCTAGAAAGATAACGGCCCAGCGCTATACTACAACAACTTATGTTGGTTTACCTTTACTCTGTCATCAGTCTGTCTCTTGGTGAAAATCAAATACTAACCCTCAAAAAGCTGAAGCTAAAACTTTCATATCTTCTGCTTACTCAAGCAGAAACTTACAGCTCTTTCATTCAGGTGACTCACATAATACATGAGACTGTTGATATCCGATGGCAACCCACTTCGAGGTTTCCGCTTCGTGAGAAAATCGACCCACATCCAGCCCAGGTCAGGACAGGCATCGGCTAATGTGAGTTGACCCATTCAGCCATTCTGAATAGGAAATTAGCCCATTAATGCGCCCCCATATATGGAAAACCTAATATTGCCGCATTAAGGGTATTAAGTCATTCCAAGTAGTCGGAAGGACGCTGTTACAACTACAAAAGCACAGTGTAGATAACTGGTTAATGGAGGTGTTGACATCAGGATGTCAGCAGCGATTTAACGTCAACTTGAGCCTAAAGCTTTTAAACCCCCGACTGCTTCCTGCATGTTTAAACCAACACAGACCTGAGACAGAAAAAGAAGAAACCAGAGTAAAGGTAGGTACAATAAAAGAGAGATGAGGAGGGCAGAAAAAAAAAACAAAAAGAGAGAGAATCAGAGTGAACGATAGGAATGGGAGAATGAGACCTTGAGGCTTTTTATGTACCATGCTGGAAGAAGATGAGAGAAGTGAGATGAATGTACACACAAATACACACAGACACACACACACACAGACACACACGACTCCAAATCACATTTAGAAGTAGGGCAGCCTATCTGCCAGCTCAAAAGCCTGCAGCACTTTCCTCAATCATTATCCAACAAATGATACCATAACACAATAGGCCTAGTTTATCTGCCTACTCATGCTAAGAAAGAACGCTCCCAGGCAGAGACGCACAACTTACAAACCTGACACATGTTTATTTAAAGTAATATGGAGGACACATGTCTGGTAAAATGAATTTAATGTGTGTGAATATGAGTAAAACCCATGTGTGTCTTTGACAAGCAGAAAAAGGTGCTGCTTCTTTTTCTTTTAAACAAACCGTTACTTTAAATATGGATAAGGCTGCATATTTACAAAGGGTGAGTTTGTTCGCCCAGACTAAACTTTGAGACCGACACCAACCTGAAGATGAGAAGTCGGCAAACACATGTTTTTCGCGGCAGAAAATGTTGCCAAGGAGACGCGAGGAGCAGCCTGACATTTGTGGTTAATTCAAAGCTTGCGGAATAATAGCAAGAGGGAGCGAGAGCACAACAGAGCCATTCATCATTTATCACTCAGGATGAACTTAGGCAAACCGTGCAGTCGAACAAATCTAATCGCGCTGTTGGCTCAATTAGGAGGAACAAAGTGAATTTGTAAATTTGCAGACCGGGGAAATCACTTCCACCGAATTCAGACACAGCAAAAAAATCAGAAGAAGAAGAAGCAGAGAAAAGAGGAGACAAACAGTTATGGCTGTTATGGGTGTATGGAGAGCTCTGACCTCATAGAAGAGGTAGAGATGATGAAGAGATTCTCGTGGCTTCGAGGTAGAAGGTATAACATTTTCTATAATCTTTATCTTAGTTTAGGCTGCTAAGTACATCTAAAAGTGTGACACATACAACTTTAGTTGGTTGTAAAGTATGAAATGGCAAAAAGCGCTTTACAATGTGTTTCTCATTCACCCATTCATACACCAATGGCGACAGAGCTGCCATGCAAGGTGCTGCCTGCCATTGGGAGCAACTTCGGGTTCAGTGTCTTGCCCAAGGACACGTCGACTGTGGAGGGGGCAGGGATCGAACCGCCAACCTTACGATCAGAGGACAACCGCTCTACCACCTGAGCCACAGTCGCAAAGTGAAATTTTAGCCTGATGACGTCACTGGACAAAAAGTCAAGAGATCGTCTAAATTATTCCCTAAGAGGAACATTAACGTGTTTTTTTAATTAAACTTTACAGGAATCATTCCAATCATTTTTAAGATATTTTACTCCAAACCCTAAATGTCAAGCTCCCCAAAATCATCCGTGACCCGTGAATATCTGTGCAACATTCCACTGCACGGTTGTTGATATTTCAGTTTTGACCCAAGTGGTGAACTGACGGACAGATCGAGTGGCTACCATCATGACATTTCCATTTCCACACACAGAAAATCCACAGTTGGTTTTATGTTGGATGCATGAGAAATAGGTGAAAAGATATTGCTGAGGCCTCCATTATAGCTCGACTAGTTGAGCTGGTGACCCATGTACAGGGGCTATAGTCCCCGACGCAGCAGCCATGGGTACGAATCTCGCTCTTGGCCCTTTGCTGTAAGTCTTTCCTCCTTTCTTCTCCCCCACTTTTCTGCCTCTCTCTCGACTGTCCTATG
Organism: Stegastes partitus; assembly: GCF_000690725.1. NCBI lineage: Eukaryota > Metazoa > Chordata > Actinopteri > Pomacentridae > Stegastes > Stegastes partitus. The sequence continues at coordinate 121,499 of NW_007579389.1, read as the reverse complement.
CAATAAAGGCAAAGAGGCCCAATAAAACTAAAATAAAACTTTAAAAAAAAGGAAAAATGATATTGCAGTTATTTTGACAGATTTGCGATTATGATACGAGTCACAGTTTTAGCGGTAATTGTACTTCTTTACATTTCTTTTCCACTCAAACCAAAAACAAAAATGTTCATGTGATCATCTGTACCAAACAAGTGTGTTCCCTTTACATCTGGAGAATATGATATGCAGGCAGGGGCATCTCTGTGGCACCACAATGCTTCGTTTAGAATGGGATACTGTGACGCATTTGGCAGCTCCTATGATTTGGATATTTCACTTGGCCGTATTAAAATTTTGATAATATTTGGAATAATTGTTTAGCCTTGGTGTTACAGCATCTCTGAAATGTTATAGCCTGTGGGGTGCTTCTAATCAGAAGTGGCAAGAACTTAAAAGAGTGGTCAGAGAAGGGAGTGTTGGATCCCACTCTCATTAACACTCTAGTTTCAGTCTTCTAAATATAAAGCTGCAGCTGGCTTTGCCGAGACTAAAAACAGGGACAAGCAGCAAGTCTGGCTCTGAAGGTAATAAATTCTACCTGCTAGAGCTGAACAAAGAATCAACTCACATCTTAACTTGAAATAATTAAATCAGGAAATCAGAAAGGCTGCAATCTAGTATATGTGAAGTAAGGCTATCAAATAATGAGACTAATGCTGTAATTCTCCTTTATTCAATTAGAGCAGAATCAGGCTTTCAGGGGTTGTTGTTGCGTGCCCATTAATCACTGTATGCAGGCCCAGGCTCATTATCTAATAAACACACCTCACACATTTTGCAGCACAGCTGATCCAGGGTTTAAACTGTCGTGTCAATGGATTAACAAATTCATGCTGTTCTCTTTGTGTGACAGTCACGCTCTCCGTGGTGTCTCATGTCGCAAAGCTCCATCGCCGTTTAAAATCACAGTGAATACTGGACTGATGCTTGACTTTAGAAAATGATGTCTACATGACTAGTCGTTATTGTGACTCTGCCAGGCAGCCAGAAGAGACTCCAGCAGGAGATGAGTTGACCGAGGTGCTGTTTTATCACTTTGGTAATTTATTTATTTTTTTACAGAGGCTGGACATATGGCCTGCACACCTCACATACAGTCATTTATGCAGACACAAGGACACACTCTGATGCAAATGAGTTCACATGAGTGCAGATTGCAGGTGCAGACACACACCCATAAAACTCACACAAACAATATCCGTCCAACACGCACACAAGCATGCGTGCAAGCCCGTCCAGTTCCCCGGTGTGTTGACTTTAGTTGTGTTTGCACTTGAGATTAGCGACAGCAGGGAGTAACAGCAGCAACGGGCAGGTTATAGGGCTGCTCAGATGAGTTTCAGGCTCACAGGGATCTTTGTACTGTAGCCTAACGATGAGCTTGGACTTGAGAGTAAAAACTATGATTTAAAACGTAAAAGTTTGTGTGGCATCTTGATTTCAACAAACCTGCATCAATCTACTAACATTGTGCGTTCACATTTATATAAAATAAATGATTTTTGAGCTTCCAAACGCTACATCAGTGCAACAACTAGATACTGAAAACCTGAAAAACCACACAGCTACTCCAACTCTGCGTGCTGAGGCTGCAGAGTAATGGTCAGGGAATGTCTATGAAGAAAATGTGTCCTCAGGCTTCACAGCAGGATTGAGTTCATGGCTTTGGAAATGTCTCTTAGGATGGAGCTTGTTTAGGGTGAGCACGGGGACATCGGAGTATGCAAGACCCGACTAATTGTAGCGCTGAAAGGCAGGGAACAGCTTCAGGGCAGACGATGACAGCAGAAGCCTCTGAGTTTGTCTGTGCGTGTGACATGATGCTGGTAGCAGAGACGGGGAACTCTCACCACCTGTCTGTCCATCCATGTGAGCAAAGACCGGCTGTCCCTTCGGTATATTTAACCACCTCACACACCAGGTTTTTTAAAAAAAGGAAAAAGTGCAGAGAAAAGCAGAAAATACTCCACAACAGAACAAGAAATGTAATATTTAACTCTAGTGCACAGTCATGAAAATAAATGTATATATCATATATTCTGAAGGTAACATGATGTTTCCATTATCATGAGAAGAAAATCATCTGAATTTGTTTTTCAGAGTCAGAATATTAGTTCACTTTCAGGCTCACTAGCATTCAGAAATCAGCTCGTTTCAATTGAACTTCTGCAATCAGTAGATTTCTTCTTGGAGACAAACCAAATCTGCATTAATTTCTAACATCATGTTCAACTTTGGTGAATTTTTATTTGCAAATTAACATCATTCTGTAACAGGCACGCCTATAAGGCGACAGAGAGCCGAGCAACAAAGTGAGCTGTCGTAGCTTGTCAGTTTTGTTTGCTTGTTCTATTTTATTTAATCTCCATTGTTAAGTAGTCTGTTGTTGGCTGTCAGTTGGTCACCCTGGAGGAGGAGGAGGTGGAGCAGAGGACCAAACTGCTGGTCATCATGGACGACACCTCGCACCCCCTCCATAAAACCATGGACAATCTGAAGAGCAGCTTCAGCAACAGACTGATACAACCCCACTGTTCCAAGGAACGTTGCAGGAGGTCATTCCTCCCGACAGCAATACGACTTTTTAATGCTTCAGTCTAAGCACATTTGCATATTCTGTTCAATTGCACATTTCTGTATCTCTCTTATATATTCTTGTAAATTTGTCAACTGTTTCTATATGATACTTTCTATATTTTATCTTCTTTTATCTCGTGGTTAGGAAAAGGTGCTGGAGGTCAACAACAGCAACATATGGTATAACAGTGACAAGTACAAGTGTAACATCTAGGGCTACACAATATGCCAACAAAATGTATTTTGACAGATTTTGCAATTGGGATATTCATCACAATTTTAATGGCAATGGTACATTTTCGCATTTCCTTTTCAACTAAAACAAATATAAAAACAATAGTATTTTTGCTGCAGTCTGTACTAAACAAGCTTGTTCCTGTTTACTCAGAGAATACGATTTTGAGTCGAGACATCTTTGCAGCAAGAAAAAGCTTCTTTTACGAGTACAACAGGATGTAGTGATTTTTTTCTTTTATTAAAAAACTGCCCCAATGACAACAGGTCTGCAGACACAGGTACAGGTCCACTGCAACGTCATTCTGAAATCCAACTATTAGTGACAGCTGTTTAGTAGTAATGCTGCACGCACTACTTTCACTCAGACTAACGAGGCGATTGCTCATAATGTGAGGTGGCTGCTACTTTCAGTATCACTCTGCAGTCAACTCTGTTCAATCTGTCAAAATGCAAGGACCTACATGTTTAAATCTCAGAGTTTGGTCACTGAAAGGTCCTATTATTTTATGATTAGTACTTCATTTATTTAACTTAAGACTGCCGCAACTTTTGTGATAACCGTTCCATCTCTTATAACATTTTTAAAAAGTGCAACAAATACATGTTTGAAACTATTTATATCTTTCATCCCTTGCATTAGAATGTAGAGCAGTGATTTTTTTTGCAATCACATCACATGTTTTGAATGTACGACACAATAAACACTGAACTGGAGTCATAGATTTCAAATTATCCAGCCTTACTGTCTGCTAAGTTTTTGTGAAATCCCAAGTGTGCTGCACTCACCACATTTCTACAATTGCATTAAAAAATGCACGAATGACTTATTACTCCTGTGCCACTTTCTGGTCTTCCTGATGGTGAGGACAGATTGTGACATATTTTTGAAGTTACTGTTAATCAAGAAGAATGGGACCCCCCGTTCCTTGGGAGTAAACAAAGGGTAGCTGCGCTCTTTCATTGCCGAGATCACGTCTAATCCACTAAACATATAGGTCACCTACTATGCTCTTGTACATCTGCCATTAAGCTGGCATGAATACACAGTGAAAACAATGCCCCCCATTATGGTTCATGCCTCCCGAAATACAGCACATCCCACATTCACACATGTGCCCGACCAACCGCCCGCGCTTTGCTATAGATCTGCAGCCCCCCTGGAGTTAAGCTGTGCTCTCATTTCTCCCCTGGATTTCTGGGACATTCAGGGTGTGTAATTGTTATGCAAAAATGTAATTCACTGATATTTAAGATCTTTTCATGTTGGGTCCTGACTCCTGTTCTGTTCTGCATGGCCGCGTTGTTTGATCATGCTCTGTGTTTTAATCTAATTTTGGTTCTGCTGTAGGTTTAGAGTGGAAAAGCCTCATTTATGCATTTTACACTCATGCATAGTCCGTATGTATATGTGTGTGTGTGTGTGTTGATCAGCAGCCTTCAGGCATGGGTAAGCATTTGTTATGGCTAGCTGCCAAAATTTGACTATTAGGAATTAATTGAGGAAGGATGACAATGGAAAGTAAAGAAGAACATTTTCTGTTTTTCTCATTTTTTTCGCTGCTGCCAAACAAGCCGACAGCTGCCACAGTGATGTATGAATGAACATGCAGAAAAGAAAAAAAAGGCTGTTAATAGCGAACACACATGCTCTGCAGCGCCGGTGCCTTCATTGTGTTTGATGATTTGGCAGTTCCCATCAGGTTTTGTTGACAGAATCCTTGGGCCCAGACAGAAACTGGAAGATGTAATGTCAATACCCGTATGCCAATACTTAAATATTTACCATTACATAACTGTCTTTGCTGAGAAAAACTGTTTTTCTTTCCATAGTTTGAGTAAAGTCTGAAGCATAGAGACACAAAACTAAACTGAGCTCATGTAAAAATTTCTGTTGCGCTTTCTGACAGGTCCGGACCGACTGCCTTCCCATGACATCCCTCTCGACAGCCAAACATCTGCTCCTGACTGAGTCATGACAGAGCTCTCGGTGGACTGACACAGACTCAGCAGACCCACGCTGAGAGGGCTGCAACCAAAGGAACGTGAGCGCTCCTTCTTTCTCGCACGGAAGACAGGAGTCTTCTCCTGAGATGTTCCAGACAGACGTGCGGACAAATGCAGACAGAAAGAAAAGCTGAGGAAATCTGACTCTTGGCAGTCTGAGGAAGGAGGCTGCATCCTGACGGACATGTGAGGGAGGCTTAAAATCCCATTAGAGCCGATCAAAATTCAAAGGGAAGCATGCATAGCCTGCCCTCAGCCTAAAAATCTATTCCTGTCAGCACTGAGTAGATAGCCAGAGATGGGCTAAATTGAGACGGTCTATTTTGGTAGGAGGAGAGTGAGGGGATGGAAAGAAAGCTGCACCGAAGAGAGGGGGGGTCAGAAATAAGAGAGAGGGGAGCGATGGAGGCATAGACAAGGGTGACGAGGAGAAAAAAGCCTTAAAACTGCTTCCTTTTGTGTGGAGACAGCAGCCTCCTGTAAATAGTACAAGTGTGTTTCCCAAAGAAATTCCAGTACATACACACGTCCTTTTCTGAGGCACTGAGCCGTGGCAGACAGCGAATCTTTCCATGTGGGTGCAGCAACACCAGCCTTTGTTATGCAGCCTCGTTAATCGATTGTGGAGGTTGTTAGAATGCAAGAGGTCTCGCCGCTACGCACACACACACAACAAGCATGGAAACGTGTCCGCAGACGCACTTGCAAACTTTCTGTGCCACCGGTCAAACTGAATGAAACAAATTCTTAAAAACCAACACAGTAGGGCCGGTCAGCCATAATGTGTGTGTGTGTGGTGGTGGGGGGGGGGACGGTTAACAAAAAACTACACTGAAAAGATCCCCAGGATACAAAATTGTGTCTTTTCACTCTCTCGCTGTGGGAATGGCAGGTGTGAGAGTTTGTAAAAACGGCTTGACTCAACTAGCACAACTCCCCTGCTCTGTCAAACCCAGATTCGCTGTTTATTCAGAGATGATCAGGCGGCGCTGTCTGCTCTCCCTCTCGCTCCTCTCATCTCTGCTCCTGTTTTCTCACATTGACTGAGACTAAAGAGATTAGCCGAGGGAGATGAAACGACTACGGCTCTGCCAGCAACCGCGCAACCCCTCTCGTTTCCAGGACTTCCTTCCCCAACTCTTTCTCCCGCTGCCATCGCTTCATTCCTCACTCTCTTTAATCACACTCAACTCCTCTGAGTCGCTGCTCGGTGCCTCGGCTTTAAAAAAAAAATAAAATAAGGGTTGCACTTTTGAATTAAAGGCAAGGTCTTTGCTTTTGTGAAGAGATGAGGAAGGGGGAAGTCAGGATAGCCAGTCAATATCCGTCTAAGTTAATTACATTTGACTTGGCGAACAAGCCAAAAGCGCGCACGCTTGCTCTTAAACGCTCATGTGTTTGCATTCACACAGCGTTGGCGCAGTGTGAGAGGGTTCACCCGAAGGAAAAAAAAAAAAAAACGAGGCAGGAGGCTCAAAAATACTTCTCATGTGTTTGGAAGCAGGAGGACAAGCGCTTCCATAAGACCGACTTAAAAATGAGAGCGTGGAACTTTTGAAAGAAGAAAAAAGCTTCTTACAAACGAAAAGCTTGATGCATAAACAATGCAATGCACCCCCGGGGGTTTTGCTGCCGGCCTGGTGTTTTATGATGGCTAACATTAGCTAGAATTCATTCGCAATCCGTGACTAGAAATAGCAGCTGTATGCCTGACATTATTAGAACAGTTCACTTAATAACTTTGAGACCACTGTGGTGTAGTTTACATGTCCAATAAAGAAAAAAAAAACCTGACTGATATATTAGACATTGATATTCTAGATATATCTGGTATTGCTGTCTGATATGTGGCGAAATGTTTTAGGTTTTTCTTGATACAGAACATCCATCCATTATCTATATACGGCTTAATCCTCACTAGGGTTGCGGGGTGCTGGAGTCTATCCCAGCTGACTCAGGATGAAGGCAGGAGACACCCTGGACAGGTCACCAGTCTATCACAGGGCTACACTTAGAGACAGACAACCAAGCACACTCATATTCACACCTATGGACAATTTAGAATCACCAATTAACCTCAGAGTGTTTTTGGACTGTGGAAGGAAGCCGGAGAACCCGGAGAGAACCCACGCTGCACGGGGAGAACGTGTAAACTCCACGCAGAGTCCACACCGGGATGCGAACCGGCGACCTTCTAGCAGAACATGTTTGAGCTAATTTAGAAATGGTGTCATGGCACAGTTTGCACTCCACTGTCTGCAGCACATGTAGCCAAGTATGCATCACACGACAATAGTGCGGAGTCAAGTGGCCTCTTCACGGTAATTAACTAACTAGTTTATGAAATACATACGCGCCACTGACAACTGTAATTGCTGTCATGGCTCTTTCCTTGTTCCGTAGATAACAACCCTCTCTTGTTCATCCAGAATACAGTTCGGGGACGTTTCCAAGATGGCTGCTAAGTGGTGAGACTTGCCTACAAGGACTTTGAAAACATGTACGTCTTGAAATTTTTCTTAAAAGTGGTTGGTGCCAAAAACAACCTAGATATGCTGTTAAATGTCCTAAAAGCAGCTACAAATAACATGTAGTTTGCCAGCTCATGTGATTGCCACTTGTGCCCAACATGGCTGCTGTTCAGTGAATACTCTCGTTTTAAACACGGCACACTAAGAACCAGGGCTGCTGTGATTAGTTGGCATAATTAATGATGGTAATGATGAAAATGCATTCACATCAATACATTAAAGAGAAATGTTTTTTAAAAAAAGAATTCTAAAAGGTTTCAGTGTATTACACCAAGTCTCCGTGTTCAAATGTAACTGCTGCATCATGATGTCAGAAATTGTTTGAATACAATTTGCGCTGCAGTTTTTTTTATAAAGTCAAGATTCAATTCTACAGTCACTGTGTAACATTGAAAAAAATGACAGAGCATGACCACATGTGAGACCGTCAAAAAGCGATTCACACAAGAATTACATTAACGTGACTCTTTAAACCCTGTCAGCCGGGCTGCAAAATGTACAACATGTATCTGATAGCTATTAAATAATGAGACTGTGTTTATGTCAGTGGAACCACAGAGTGCAAACACACAGGATCCAATCATCAATGGGCTTAAACAACCTCAAAGTGAATAAAACTGAATTATGGCATATTTAATAGCCCCACCTCATAGATTTTAAATTACAACCATTTGCTAATTGCACTGTTTTAAATTGTGATTTAAACTTGAAACCTATGACATGTTTAGTCCTACTCAGCACTACGGCAGCAGTCTGACTCGGATGCATAAGAATCAGTTGTGCATTTCAAAAGACCAAAGGCTTTGAAAGTATCGGAATACTACTCAGATTACCACAACACAAAAGGAGGTTCATTCACTAGTGCAATACATGAGTACCTGAAGAGATAACACACGGGGTGTTTGTCTAGATGCACCACCAGAAACGGTAAAACCTCTGCAAGTGTGCAAGAGCACGGAGAGCTTTTAAATATATTTTGTCCTTGTAACTGCTAAATTCACTCATAAAGCTCAAACTCAAATATAACATGAACTTAAACAAATTGGGAAAAACAACTAATTGGGAAAATAGCTGACAGATTAACTCAACTAAAAAAATAAAAAATGCAAATCATGGCAGCTAACTAAGAGCCGAGCTAAAGTCATCCACTGGTCAGTGGACTAACTCCAGTCTATAAATAGCCACATCTTGTCACTGTCAGTGGAGATGACTTTAAATACATAAGTCAAATTAATAAATCAGAGGCTGTTTTTATAGATCTGTGCTTCCGATCAGCCAGAAACTCCCTTTTACATTCATCACGAGACTCTACGGCAGCACTGTTCTTTATTCTTGTTCGCCATTGAAAAATAAAATCAGTCTATACATTAGGCTGAGAGTTGCAGCTTTAATAAACTAACTCATTCATTATTGATTTAAAGTTTTTTTTAGATTTGAAGTTAATTTATACACAAGCCTGTGCGTGCACATGTGAGCCCACAGTCAGACATAAATAGGCCGTAATGACTCATTACGTGCATTTTTAAATAGGAACATCACAAATAGATGCTGGTAAACAAGACTTCACTTTGATGTAAAAACAACTAGGTCTTGTGTACGTCTTCAGAGAAATAATCTTTTTCTTGTAGCAATCAAAAGCATCTTCCCTGCCTGCCTCTACCTGCTCCTGTTTAGTGCTCTGCCTCCGCCTGCGGTGGATCGCCCTCACGATCATGTTTACTTTACAGCTTTATTGATTTGCCATTTTGGGAATTGCAGGAAATCAGAGGCACTATCTGCACACTCGGCCCATTCACACAGACACAAGGGCTCATAAACAGTTGTCTCAGTTTATCTCCGGGCCTACTTTTTTGTGGATGGGTTCAGGCAGCACAGTCGACACAGCAGTCACCTACAAACCCAATCTTCAACACTGCAGGAGCTGAAAACGCAACTAAAAGACGAAATGGTGGAAAAAAAAAATCTGGATGTTTTTAAAAACACATGCATTTTTCAAAGGATAAATGCACAATATGGATTTTTATTAGCTAAAAAAAAAAAAAAAAGCACACATTTCTTTCCCACATATTCACTCAGCCAGGACTAAGAGCCTTGTCGTGTCTGAACCAAGCTAGTCCGGTGACTCACGCTTAAATTACTGAACCACCACGGCTGTCTGATTCAGCTCTGTGTTAGCTACTTGAAGGCCTTCTGGGACTAGGAGAGGGAAAAATGATTACATGATACCCACAGTAACACTGATACGGCTCCACGGAAGAGGGGAAAAAAAAACAATCATCACCGTGATATGATGAATGGAAAATTAAGAAAAGGAGGCTGGAAGACAGTAAACAAATAAATCTCGGAAGTACGGGAAAAAAAAAAGAAGGTTGATTTGAGAGGCGCTAATAAACCATCAGCTCCACAGAATAATAATAAGCCACAAACTGAGTTTAATCAAAGGCAGCACACACTGCGCCCATCAGTTCTCCCAAAATTAGAGATGGCAAAGTCAGAAAACACACACAATCCATCTCGCCTCTTGTTGCTGCTACAGAATTCATCTGTGGCCTGCATTGCTTTCCAATGTCAGAAGTGGAGATCTGCTGTCCAGCCAGTGCATGCGTCACTACAGCCCCCCGCACAAATATCACCTGACAGCAGCGCACCATGATTGTAAAGGTAGTTTCTGTCCTCCATCACAATCACATGAGTGTGTAGGTCAGTGTGTGTGTGTGTGTGTTTTCCTTAACCTGCATGACACTGTGTGTTTTTTTCCATCTTACCCTGATTCTCCTCATGGCCGCCACGATCTCCATCCGACTGTTGGGCCTCGGCACGTCCAGACTCCCCACGTACTGTGGCCACACACAGACAGGAAACACATCAGTTGGACATTGTTGTATGCACTGCAGTCCATAATCACACTGATATCATGTATGGAACCACACTCAAAACTGATTTCAAACGAGCTCCATTTTCCAAACAACCCTCAGTGGAGGTTCCCCCTGCAGTGGACCTCGAATAAAAATGCAGCAAAAATTAGACAACATTTACACAATTAAGTCGTACTTTTATGTGCTGATGCTTCCCCCCTCTGAGCATCAGCACCTTGAGCAGGATGCTGGACAGATCTGCTTATCTCTCATTGCAATAAACCAGTGGGCCTCTATTTAGGACAGAATGTGTTTAATGTGGGCTATAGAGGACAAAGCCATGCTTTATTAATAAGCTCCATGTGGATTGCATATATTTGAATTCATCGGGTGTTTAATTAAGAGGCTCCAGGGACCATGTCGCCTTTGATGTCACCATTATTTTGATTAGAGTAAATAGTCTGAGAGCGTAAAATCAGCAACACTGACTTTAATTCAATGTTTACTCGGTGAGGATGTTTTTTATAATTGCATTTAGTATTTGCACACTTATTTCCTCATTAAGCATCTCATTGTGTATTGATTCATTTACTCTGCTGTGTGTGGCTCTTGTTCCTACTTATTGAAGAGCGTTTGGTCTCCACACCAACTAACTGGTGTGTGCCGTTCATTTAGAGCTTGATCGTGAAGGCGAGCTGAGTGAGCACGCTGCTTAATAAGAAGACCTCATAAAATGTGAGATAGAAGCACCATGGGACTGAACTTTGGACGTGTAACACTCCTTCGTTTTAACCCTTTCTGCTCCCTGTTTTCTGATCAAATGCTAAGGTGTAAGGTAGATGAACAGAAAACAGAACATTTTCATGCAACGTGACAAACATTTGCTGTTTTTAGCTTCTGCATTTGGAGGAACTGCAATCTTTTTAGTTTCATATCACAGGAAACTCTTCAGGACAAGACATTTTACTTTCTAACTTTTTTCACACAAACAATCTTTAAATCAAATAATCAATCCTGAAAATAATCATTAGCTGCATCCCTGCTATAAAAAGGACTGAACACTGTCTAGCTGCTTCCTTTAGAGTTAATAATTCAATAACTTGGGGAAAAAACCTGAAAATACACTCAGGCCACTTTTGAGCATCAAAAAAAAAGAGCTTTTTAAAGACTGTGCCAACCAAATGTGAATTATTTTAAAGCAGCTCCACCAACAGCTCCAATAAACCACATGTGTGTGGACAGGACAGGCTGCCATGTGTTCAAACTTCCCAGCTGAGAGGGCTCCACGGTGCACCTGCCGCTCCAACAACACAAAAGCAACACAACTCTGCAACCATCAGGGGATTTTCTCCTCTGCGTTCACCTTGGCTTGGAAATATATCCCATGTTGATAGGCTTCCTCGTTGTGCAGCGGCAACCTGGAGTCCGCCACATCGTCCACCAGGTTGTACCTGTTCCTGGCGGGCATCCCGGGCTTTCAGGCGACCGAACACACTTCAACAACTAAAGGCGCAAAACAGCGTCGCTACAATCCCCATGTGTGTGCGCAGCGCGGCTCCACGAGTGAGTTCCCGGTGGAAACGCAGTCCATTGTTGTTGCTTCAAAAACAGGTCCCAAGAAGGACACAACTGCGCGCCTCTTTTTTTGTTTGTCCTCTTCAACACACTTCAGGATCTCCCTCCACACATGCGTCCGGATAAAGACGCGCAGACGTGCGTTTTTCTGTTTCCGAAGCCACAGAAGGAGATCCTGCGTTGTTTCCCTCCGCAGGTGATGTTGGCTGCTCGCTCTGGGTATTTTTTTGAATCCCGTCCTGTTGGTGGCAACGCTGCACCCTCTCTCTCTCTCTCTCTCTCTCTCTCTCTCTCTCTCTCTCTCTCTCTCTCTCTCTCTCTCTCTCTCTCTCTCCCTCCACAAAGCACAAAGCAGGTCCCTCATTGGAGAGAAGTTCCCAAGCATGATGCAACCCGGAGCTGGGAGGAGAGCCAGCGATCAAGTTAGTCCAGCCCTCAGGAGATGAACATTTGATACACTCTGGATTGACTGTGGGGGGCCCAATCCTGCAGGAATAAAGAGAATAGAAAAGGAAGTAGCACGTCATTACAACTGAAATGTCACATTTGAAGCATTTCTGGTGCTGCATTTACTCAAGTTGATGCATGCACATGATGAGCTGTTTTAAATATAAGGCACTGATTAAACTGTTCCAAAAGATGGGACACTTTTTGAATGTAGTATTATTATTATTATTTTTTTTTTTTTACAAAGCACAGATTTGAGAGTAAATCATCAGAATACTCGTCCTCCTACTGTCCCCAAAAGACCTGACTAGGATAATAATAGCAATAATATTACCTTTATGTGTAGCATTTTCAAAACACAAGTGCAGCCATTTACATTGTTTGATTTTTATACTCTTAACTTAGTTAGTTTTTAATTGAAGTGCATGTAAATGATCAGTTGTTTCAAATTTAAGCACAGATTAAACTACTCTAAAATACATCAAAAAGTTAATTCCACATTTTCCACCTATCAGTGCACATTTTATAACATAGTTGTGACATTTAAAGTACATTTTGTTGTCAGTATCTCTGTACTTATAGCTACTTATAATACATATTTTACTATTTTTTAAATGTAGGACTTAACATTTTTTTAGGGCACAAATTCTAGTTTAATGAGAGTAAATTATCTGAATACTTCTCCTACTATTGTCTATCCCCCCAAAAAAGGTCTAAATATAATAATAATGATGATTCATGCAAATGTTTTGTTAAGTTTCATTTTAAATATATTGCATTGTTGCAGATTGAACTACTTTAAACTCTCAGTCAGTTTATAAATAATATATTTTTGATGTTTGGGTGCATTTTGTTGTCAGTGCCACTATACTTTTAGCTACTTTTTAAAAACTTTATTTAAAAAAAAAAGTTACCTATTTTTTTTAATACATTTTTTTTTAATTCTATTTTTATATATTTTTACACTACGCCCCAAGAAAGCCTGAATATAATAAGAAAATGAATAATAATAATATTAAATTTCTTGATTTTGCACCTTTCAAACCAAAGTTACAGAGTGCTTTACAATAAAAAATTTAAAAAAAAACAAAAAACATTTTGCAAGTAAATAAGATCCAAAACATAAAATATCACACTATAAATTGGTTCCAACAAACATATTTCTCATTTGCAGATCCAGACTACATCATTAGTTCTTGCCTCATCCTGTGGCTCCACTGCAGGCCTCCAGCTACTTCTTCTCAACATAAAAGACAGGTTCTTCTGGGTTTCATTTCGCCCTTCATGACCGCATTAACGGTTTGCAGGTGCTGCTCAAATGGCTGAGGCTCACACCAACCTCGTGTGCTCGTTTTCATCATCCTTGGAGTTTTCCCACAGGAGCCCAATTAGTCTCTCAGCAGATAACAAGAGTTCAGTCACTAAACAGCCACTTGTGCCGACATGCACACGGTGACATCTCATTTTACACAACAAATGGATGTTTGCTGGTGGTGAGGTGGAGATGATGGAGCGTTGATCCTCGTGAAGTTTGGTCTTTATCAAGCTTAAACCTCTTGTTGTTGCCACATATTAATGACCTTAAGCATCATGTATGTACAAGCCCTCAATACAATGCAAAGGGGAGCATCACATGTTACGCTTTTAAAGCATCAATAATAAATACCATCCTGTCTTTGTACTAGTAATTTATTACATAATTAAATACTAGGTTAAGCTCTTAACACACATTACTGAGATAATCTCATGGCGCCCTCTGTTGGTTACTTGCTGTCGGTTACTGAAGGTAAAATGCAACTTCACCTTGTTCCCAGATGTGTTTTAATATTATATGTATAAAGTGTAAGTCTTTGCTTTAGTTGGTTACTTTGCACTTGAAAGGCAGCAGATGTACTCATGTGGACTAATCTTTTAAAAAAATCTAATGAATTAGGGTCTCCTAATATGAGAAAATGGCATCCAGGTGCCCCAACTAATTCCCTCTAATCTGCACTCAAAGGGCAAGATATTAAAACTGCAAAATAATAAGCTTATTAAGTGAAAGAAAATGCCTGGAGTCAACACGAGGGAGGGATAATGCTGACATAATGCACTTTTAATTAAATGGTGACAGATGGTTATCATTAACTTGATTAATTAAAGTGGCATTAGCCACCAGTAGAAACTGCTTTAACCTGAAGGCAGTGGAGTGGTGAGAGGACGTACCACATGGGTGTAAAAGCCCCGAGCAGTCAATCCCGGGTTTGATTCCCTGTGGACCGGACCATTGGCTGCGTGTCATTCCCCTTCAGTCTTCGCCACGTTTCCTCTCCCTCTTCGCTATCCGTCTGCATGCTGTGCAATCAATCTGTGCAGTGTAACAGTACATTCAGACAAATGTCAGCCGTCTACGCAAAAGAATCCAAGCAGAAGGAGTCCAACATGAAGGATGTGGTGTATTTGTGTACTTGTGTAAAAGCCTATGTAGGACACAGAATACAAACAAAGACTATTAGGGTTCTACAAAATGTATTGAGTTAAAGTACATGCAATGGAGGTTAATCTTTAAGGGGGCGGCCTTGTAAGTCTGAGGGACTTCAGCTAAGAGCAAGATATTTATCATCATTTATAGAGCCTTGTTTCTTTAATCTGTACACAAAACACCCCAAAAACAAAGTGTAAAAATGATAATTAGCTCCTTTGTGTTCTCCTGTTTCAAAATCTTGGACTACTCCCCTTAAGGTCAAAGGGTCACTTCTTCTTATTTTGTAACATTTCCATCCATGAGGAGTGCATGTTAGATTTTATAAAGATGGCAAAGTTGTTTGGTAAACTTACTATCTATCGTGATCCATCCACGTTTCTGCAAATAAAACCAACTGAGAGGATTCATCCCCCATCATGATTTATGACGCCAGACAGTTATGGATACATAACAGGCTGTCTTTATTCTATTAGCGATGCCCAGCAAGAGATTCCCATCTGGCTGCGTCAGTGTTATGTCGCATTTATCTTGATTGCATTAAAATCAGAAGGTTTCTCGTGTCATCATCTGATTTTTACAGCTGCTACTAAAAGTCGAACCACCTAAGAAGACCTGGGCTGTAAAGAATCACTGAAGACATTTCTAGGAATGCAGCTCTCTGTGAACAACTGGATCTACAATGCTGGTACTGACGGCCAGAGAGGGATAACCTGAGGAGACATGGAGAAAATTGTGAGTAATAATGTTCAGACAAGTTCGCTTACAGATACCACAACTCAATTATTTGCAGTACATCAAAAAAAAAAAAAGCAGAATATAAAGTCATGTTTGTTCACGGTAAAGTAAGTCTGACTGTCTCAGGACTTCAAAAGACAGAAGATTATTTTCTTAGTGACTTAGTTAGGTGTCTTTTCGATGCCACGGTGCACCTTGGTGGAAAAATGGGTACGTCAAGTCAGACTGATTTCACTATTCATCACTAAAAGAAGGAACCCTGCATTACACCTAAAAACAATCAATCACAAACACGGATGCAACGCAGTATACAAACACAATATGAAAAACGACGACCCGAGGGCAGCCTGTGTGTCTGTGATGCAACGCTAACACACTATTACAAATTCTTCCACACTCGCGGCCTGAAACACTCTTTCAGATGTTGTTCTTTGATGATTATTAAAAGCAAAAAAATGAAAGAAAATTCTTGACACCCACATGAACAAACCTTCAAGAAGATCTGTCCGGTGCGTGACATCATTGAGGGAATGGCTTTGATTTAGCGTTTTTTTTTTTAACTCATGCTGAAAAGAAAGGAAGTAGAAAGTCAAAGTAAAGCATAGAGAAGAGAAAGCTGTGATAAATTGAGATGATAGCACGAGCCTCTGAACAAACACGATGAAATGCTTTATGGAAATCCTCAAGGTTATTTGCTCCGGTAGCAATTCAGTGCGATTAATCACAGGTCTGGTTCCGAGTGTCACAAACACTGTTTTTATGTAGAGGTGGAAGAAAAATAACCAAAGCTCACACTGTCTGTGAAGTAGCTTTCAAACAATCACAAATGCATAATACATAAGGATTCAAGAGGTGTATAAGATCTGACAATATGCATGTTTTCAAAGTGACGGGAGACAACTGTAGTTATTCAAATGAGGCCAAAGCAGAGCTCAAAGCACAGTTGTTCTGGTTTAAAACAGTGTTTAACGTCCCCTTCGTGTCAGACGTCTGTGTGATTATTGTAAATTGGATGTTTGTGCAGGATGATGCAAGTGCAGAGTGCGACACCACCAGTTTTTCTGGACTCGTGAGTAAATTTCAGTTCAACATGTGGGTGTACAAGCAGCACTTGCAATATCTTAGATTTACAAGTGTGTTGTACTGATTAACAAAAATTTGAATTTGAAGTGTTACAGAAGAAATTAAATGAGAATTATGGGGCATTTAAAAATCTCAACAGCAACATGAATCTAATCTGAACCATCATGAAACATTCTTCACTTACTTCATCACTTAGTTAAGTGGCACAAAGTAATCCACGTTGATGTTAGCTGTTTTATATTCAAAACATTTGTCCTGGGTTCAAATCTGGGCCTGGGATCTTTTTTGAGTGGAGTTTGAATTATTTTTTTTTTCTCTGTTTTTGTTATGTATTTTTCATTCATTCATTTCATTTCATTCATTCATTGCATGTTCTCCCTGTGCAGTGTGGGTTCTCTCCGGGTTCTCTGGCTTCCTCCCACACAGTCCAAAAACATGTTAAGGTTAATTGGTGATTCTAAATTGTCCGTAGGTGTGAATGTGAGTGTGCTAGGTTGTCTGTCTCTAAGTGTAGCCCTGTGATAGACTGGTGACCTGTCCAGGGTGTCCCCTGCCTTCACCCTNGAAGTGTTACAGAAGAAATTAAATGTGAATTACGGGGGATTAAAAAATCTCAACAGCAACATGAATCTAATCTGAACCATCATGAAACATTCTTCCCTTCATCAATTAGTTAAGTGGCACAAAATGTTCCGCGTTGATGGATGGATGGATGGATGGATGGATGGATGGATGGATGGATGGATGGATGGATGGATGGATGGATGGATGGATGGATGGATGGATGGATGTGTACATTTTTTGTGCTCATTCATCTAGCAGATGTTGAAATATTTTACTGAATAGGTGAAAATATATCTTGCCTGTCGTGCAGGACAAACAGTCAAGGGATCACCTAAAGTCAGTAATATTTATCCTTCAGGACCTTTAAATCTGAACATAATTCCAAGGCAATCAATGCAAGAGTTCTCAAGATATTTCACTCCAAACCAAAACCAAGAGAAGAAACATCAGGGGAGGCCCAACCAAACACAACACACCTCCACTATGGTGGTAGTAGCAAGTTTGTTTAATTCACTAATTTAGAACAGGATTCACATCACAACACACATTGTACACATATCCCTTACAGCAGATGATACACTCAACAGCTGCAGGTGTAAAACCAGTCAATTCATGAGTCTTGATGAGACGTGACTCCAGTTAAAAAACAGGAACTGGTGGATGAGGAAAGCGTTCAGACTGTGGTGTAGGCGTGTGCAGTGTTAGACTGTAGCATATCACTGGTGTGGATGTAGTGTTTCAACATTTGTGAATGCTGGTTGTGCACGTTTTAAATGCATCACAAACGCTTTTTCTGTTGGCTCGAGTGAGGACGCTCATGTTAATGCTAGTTCTACCTGTGATCTATGCAAAAAAACTACTCGGTAACTAGACGCTGTGCATTTGGTACGTATGACACCTGAGAGCTGGTGCTAATGTGTGAATAATGGACTCAGTCACTGGCCTGCTAGTTACACAAAGAGCAGTAAGAGGTATGTGTAAACAGTTATTCCAAAAGCATCCTTATTACTGATAACACAACAGAGGCAAGGCAACAACAACAACAAAAAAAAACAACACAAATCGTACATTGCTCTCCACTGCCTACGTCATTTGAGTGACAAAGCTAAGCCATGGCTCTGGTGATTGTGTGGGATACAGACCAATTAGTCCCTGAATCGAGACACTTCCACTCATTAAGTTGTAGCTGTGTTGTGGTGGAGCGCACTAATTAAGACTAAACATGGAATAATCAAGAGATAATCAGTAACAGGTTCTAAAAGAAAAAAAAAAACAGGTACAAAAGGTTTTACAAATGAGTGCACATTCCGTTTTTAAATAATTGTACCGCAAAATCTGCAGCCGCCAATCGCTTGAGAAACCGTCGAGCTGAGTCACGCACTGAAAGCTACCCGAGGTTCAGCGCAGGCGACTGAACCAACTGAAAACATTATAAAAGCATACAACCAAAATAAAGATAAAAGGTCTTCATCTTTGGGTATACCAAATACATTCCCCTCTGGTAAAAATATCCCGACTGCCTCTATATGTTTACAGATGCACTCAGGCTGCAGCTCAGAGTTGTGTGTGCACTGTGGGTTTGGAACTCTAAAAACCACTCTGCCCGCTGCCTTATGAGAGTTTGGTTGACTCATAATAATTGACTACTAATAAAGCAACCGATAGTTCTTTTTAAATCAAACCCTGATGCCAAAAAAAACCCCTCATCAGCATCAAAAATCAAAGCAGGAAAAACATTTTGGGGCCTGAATACAATGAAAAGGTAAGGAAACACTTGAGGTTATTTACACTTCTGTGGTGTAGTGAATAATTTAAGAAGTCAGGCAGTTTCTTTCAACAAATTAAGCAACATAAATACAAAAAAAAGATAAATTAATAATGCAAAATGAATAACAAAAACACACTGGCCCACCTGTTTTTCATCAAATCTGATGTTCAAACGTTTAAGACTCCCAATCAAACGTGAGTACAGACATTCTGTAGCTCTGGTTTTTAATTCTTGCACTAGTTGATATTTAATAATAAAAAAAAAAAAACATTTTCCTCAAATAAATGATCTAGAAAGTCCCGTCAGGGTTCTTCTGACTTGGACATGGAGGCCTCGAAATTCCTAATCCTCACATCTTGTTTTGTGACACGCAGCTCTTCAAGAATATTGTAATTATTGTATAAATGTAATTATAGTTTGTGTTTAATATCTGAATGTTGCTGATGTGTTTTTTTCCCACGCTGCACCAAACACTCTGGTGGCGTGGCTGTTAAAGTGACACGAAGTGGGATATGCTGCCAAAAAGCAGGACGCATGCAGATCGCACAGCAGCGTTTGACCTCTCTTTATGCGCTCAATCCGTCACACAACTCTGAATCACAGCCTCAGAGTCCGAGTGAATACCCTGAAGTCAATTATGTACATTTTACAATCACATTAATTTCTGCTCAGAATTCCTGAAAAAGGCTTTTTGGGCTTTAAAGATGTACTTCAAAAAATGTTCCTGCCAACACAGCAACTGACAGTAGCAACAAACAATAAGAGACACAAACCCATGAGAAGAATTAAAAACAAAACAACAAAACTTAGGATGTAAAGTATCGAGTCACAAATGATAAATCCCATTTACACACCAGGTACCAAATAATGGGCTGAATCCACTATCAGTCTGTTTGGATGCTATTAGCTCAGGACAACACATACTTAAAGTCAATAAATAAACTGTTATGTAGTAACACAACTGATAGCGGGGACAGGAGTGTGGAGGAAGAGGTAGGACGGGTGGAGGACAGGGGAGAGGAATTCAAGTGTAAGAACTGAGGAAAACCGAGGAAGAGGAGGGTGGAAAGGCAGCTTCCTCACTCCGGAGCCCCGTTCGTCGTTCCCGTCATCCTCTCTTCGTCCCCCTGTTTCTGATGCTGCAGTCTGGCGTAAGTCACTGCATCTCCCCTGAGAGACGAGGAAAAGGAAGACAGGGCGCGAGAGAAAGATGGTAATGAAAGGTTACGTCCAGGGAGAGGTGAGTAGAAAGGAAGGGAAGGCAAAGGGGGACAGTGTTAACTGCGGGGTCATTACACGGCACACCTTGTCAAAAGTTAATTTGCATGAATAAAACGTCTCATTAGGACGGTTAGAATTAAAATAAAAATCGTGTTAAGTGATTAGAACGTGGCATTTAACGTAACAGCCTGTGTTAATGTGATTTAATGGGAGTGACACATCAAGAGATAGGAGTAATTATAGCACAATCTGAAGTGTTTCAAGTATGCTTTTAAAAAATGATCCACATGCTTCTAACTACGAGCAGACATCTTACTTTTTGCCTAAAGATGCGAGGCCGTACAGAACTCCTGTGGCAAAGGCGATGGCGTTTCCAAACAAGGTTGTAAAGGAGAAACTCAAGAACACTGGAAACAGAGCCATCCTGTTCAGCCAAGGTGACGGCAAACAAAGGACAAAAGAAGTCAGTAAATCATATTATGCACAGTCTAAAAATAAAGGAACTCGATTTCCAAAAGTATGTCCAACAGTCTATACAATGTGAGTAACTATCAGAAGTCCACATTTCAGTAGCCTTCAGTGGCATAAAGCTCAGTTGTTCTCACCCACAGTAGAAGAAGGCCTTCTGCCAGGGTTTGAGTTTGTCTGCACGGGCTGCTATTGCATTAGCGAACTCTATGAACTGGCAACAGAACGGGACTTCGCAGAGGAAGAGCACGAAGGCGTTCAACCTTGAGACGGGAAGGAGAGAACAAAAACAGTGAATTTTCCCTACTTGTTTCTATCTCAAATACTTGAGATTAAACGCAGCAGCCGTTTGGAAAAGAACCATTATGCTGTCATAGGAACTGAAAAATTGCTTCTACAGTTAGCTGGCTGGCGAAATTAGGGCTTTAGCTAATATTTAGTTTCATGAGCAATTCATCGGCTGACAGAAGAAAAACAAATCATAGCTGGCTTTGTTGGGGCATGTGCTGAAAGGTTCTGCTTAAAACGCAGAACAATCAGGGCGGTCTTTGGCACACGATCATGACAAGGTTTTCTCCACACCGCCAACATTAGGTGTGGCGATATGAGACTGGTGCTCACTGCTGATGTAAGATAGAAATATAGGAATGTAAATGAACCGCAAAAACAAGTTCACTGTGCACAATTTTTACAAAAACTGGAAACCTGTGCTGTCTGCCTGACGGGTCGGGATGTTTAAGATAGTTTGTGGCTGAAACCAGCTCTCATTTGTGTCAGTAAACACGACACCTCAGCCAAACTAAAACTACCGACTTATTCAGTTGTGCTACTCTATTCTAACAGCATCAGAAAGCAACAGAGACCTGGCAGAGGAAAGTACTTTGTGGAGAAGCCTGTCTAGGTTTATGGAATGTGCTAATTTATGCAAGAAAAGTGTGACTGTGTCGAGGACTTACACCATCCATACTCCAGCAGCGATGTTTAAAGGGTTCACAGTGACACAGTTCCACACTCCTGAGATGGCACAGGCTGCAAGATTAGGACAAAAGATAAAGGGTCAGTTATCATCACCACCACCTCACCGTTAGCTATTTAATTTATGCTGTACATCACATGAGAACAAAGATCTTAAAATGAAGGATGTGGCTGTTCAAACATCCTGCTCAGCCACTCCTGTGCTGTAATGGACAAGCTGCTTGGTGAGTAATACCTTCACACTATGAAGACCACAGGAAAATCAGCAATGTGGAACATATGGAGCAGATACAGTAAGCGATGCGAACAATAAGTTGTCTTTCATGAGCAGCGAAACACAGCGCTACGTTTTTCTGAAGCAGCCCAGAAAACGCAGTGAGTACCACATTCAAATCCATCACTCCCATCTGCTGAAGATGTAAAAGCTATTATGAAGCATGCTTGGCCTGAAAATTAATTACCCAGATCAAATTTGAAACACCAATTAAAACCGTGTCAAAATCAAAGCAGGGCACATCTTTCATGTACACCATAATGTGTTTCGGGTTATTTTGAATAAAGGCTCTTTTCAGCTTTTGCCACGGCTGTGATTTGTTTTGAGGGTTTCACTACTTTCACAGCACATCCTTCACATCTACATGTGGTGGGGAAATGTTGCTCAACAACAAACAAGGCCAATTGGACCGGCTGCATATCCACCGTCTGATATATGTGTACACTGTAATATGAGACGGGCTGCAAGTCCGTGAAGTTCAAAGGTAAGCAGGCCACTGACGGTGTGTTCATAGGTTGTGTAAAGGCTGCCTCGTGAATGGACGGTATGTGAACATTTTTGGCAAGCCCTGAAACACTGCGAGGTTTGGCAGCATCACACGTCCCAGAAGTGTGTCAGATAAAGTAATTAACACAGCAGTAGAAAATCAACTAATGACGTCAACCCGAGAGGTGTAAAAAACCCAATTAACAGTTTTATTCACATTAACACAACGCAATCTACTATACTCACAAAAAGTGAGGTCGACATGCACAACGGCCCAGTGTGTTTGTGTTTGTGTCGGACAACAGTATGATCATTTAGTTTGGCAAAAATCGGTTGTTTAAAGCTGGAAGTGACTGAATAGATTTCTTTCAAATGCAGAATCAACAAATACAGCTTCTTGTCAGGAAATGTACACTGAGGTTTAGAAGTGTCATGGTATTGTACATGCAACTACTTATTATTTATCCTAATGATTAATCTGCTAATCTGTTTTTTTAGGCAGTAAAGCATCAGAAAATAGTGAAATATGTCCACGATGGTTCTCAAACCAACCTGTGAAACTGCTGATATGATTTGCTGACAGCTTATTACAAAAGAAGACAACATAAACCCGCAGATATGCCTCCAAATACACACATAAGGAAGGATAATGTAAGATGGAATTTAAAAAATTACCCTATGACATTACTGCTCATTGATCTGACAATCTAGTAGTTTTTGACTGTTTCAGCACAAGGACAGAGCAATCACCCACTTGCTACACCTTTGCCTTTTACCCTTATGATAAATCTAAATGTGGGAAAGGGCTGTTGAAGTCAGCTGCACTACTGAAAACAGAAGGAGGTGTAGAAAAAATACTCATTTCTCACAGTAATTTCACATCAAAGCATTTTTCAAACTTAGCAAAGTCTATTTAAAAAATGATCCTGTGGTGTTTACTTGGTACACGTGATTCTACATTCATCAAAAATGCTAAAACACAGGTTGTTTTAACCCTTTTAGCTGCCACTCGATATGCTAACACCAAGTAAGTACATTTACTCAAGCACTGTACCTCCGATTTATGATATTTGTACTGATTAGTTTCTTTTTATTCCCCAGCAATTCACAAGTACAGCTAAAATTGGATTGACAGAGGTGGAGAATATATTTACATTTTTTATGTAAAATGCCTGAAACACTGAAAAACAGCTTCTCAAATGTCAGGAATTGCAGCTGTTTAATATTATGTTAATAATTATCCTTTAAACAATTTAAAGGTTTGAGCAATCGTGATGGATTTCTACAATCAAGAAAATAAGAAACAGATTAAGCAACAATGCATCAGTCATAATAATCTGATGATATACAGCTTAACAGTCACGGAGGGCATTTTTATTTACATTAAGTACATTTCCCTTGTTATACGTACATACTTTGAAGTGACATTATCAGTGCAGGTGTTATACTTGTAATACAGTATCTTTACATCATGATACAATCACTTCTATTGAGGTAAAGGAACTGAGAACCACCATAATGATGATCTTTTGTATTTCAGCTGTGCAGCAGCTTCAGGCTGAAACTCCAGAGTGAGATAACAGGATAAATATGTGCGTCTGCGTGGCCCGGCCAGACAGTCCCACACCGTCACAAACAGTGGAAGAACCACGTAGCATATCCAGCCTCCTCAATAATACAGCACCCATTGAATATGCAGCAGTTAATGTGATACAGGCACCGTGACTCTGGTGTCACTGTGAAGGGGAGACGGATAAAGAGAGAGGAGGGGAGGAAGGAAAGCAGGGCTGCAATGCTGCTGGAAAACTGCAAAGCCAGCACTTGCCACCACTTCTGTCTCACATTGAACTCCTGCGGGGAGTACCTGACCGTGTGTGTTCATATCACACAGTTCATTTAGGAGGCTGTTATGGAGGGAGCACGCAAACAGGCGGTGCCCAGCAGTGGCTGCTGCAGTGAGGGGGACAATGAGCGGTGACAAGGCTTTTGTTTAGTGGCACAGCAATGAGGTGCGGTACATACACACAATCAGAAACAGATGATACTAATCTGATGCCCTTTCTACTCTGTATTTGCTTTGACTCTTATATAAATATAGAAGAAAAGAGTTCACTTAATAAGGGGTATCAAGTATGCTGACAAGCCAATAGATCCACCTGTCTGTCACAGAAAATCAATGTGTTTGTAACCTGGCACACTCTGACATGACACATGCAGCAGGATTTCTGTGAACTTATTGTGTATTAACCAAAGCACACACACACAGACAATAGACTTTGACAACTACTTACATATTCCTCCTAAAACCCCAGCTATTTTGCAGAGCCATTTGTACCACCAGGTCATGCCATCATCCTCCGGCTCGGCTTTTGTGGGCGCTGCGGTCTCTTCGGTGCTCATTGTGTTGTTTTGTTGTTTTGTTTCTAGCTACGTTTTGCTAAAGCTGCTCAGCGCCACTGTTTACAGATGTCACCCCGAGACCACCCAGATATCTGGATTTAAGTTAGCGACTCGCCTCAAACTCACTGCCAACTGGCTTAGTACACCACCGAGGCACCTTACGGTAACACTACATATAATTTCTACGCCCTACGACCCTTTTAAAAGCCCTTTTCTTTTGTCTGCCCGTGTTGTGGGTCGCCTGATGTTACCCGCAGCTTTCCACACGGCTTCCCCCGTCAGTCAGGTCCAGCTAACCGGCTAGCTCATGCTAACAAGCACCGCCACCAGCTGCCGCTAGGAGTGGATACCACCGCTGCATATGTCCCCAACTTTCTAAAAAAAATCTCCAAAAGGAATAAAAAACTATCTTCAGCTCCTTTTCTACTAATTTAAAGGTATCCACTCGTGTTGTTTGGGACAAACTAGCAGCTCCGTTGTTCTCCTCTCCGGCTGCTCAGCCGATGTAAGCGGTGCATTGTGGGAGGGATCTGATGTGCGTCATGTTTTGTTTACATGCGGGGAGTGTTAATATATCAGCAGATTATGTTGAAGAGGAATATTCTCACACACATCTGCGTTTATCTCAGTGCAGATAGCATCCTTTGGCTACACCTCTGGCTATTTAATATTTTAATATTAATGCAAATTATGCAGGAGTGTACTCTGGTGTCCCAGGACTCTACAGGGCCAGGTTGCAGGTTTCATGTAATATAATGATTAAATCCAGTCACAAAAAGTGAATCTAGATATTGCAAAAAACAAAAACAGATCATCAAAAGATACCATTTAAAAAAAGAACAGAGAAAGAGAGAAATGTGGCAGTTATTAGAACACTAAGCCACATAGCATACATATATCAGTGAATATTTCTGTTAAATAGTTCAAATGTATAATACAACTTTAGTTTAATTTCCCAAAATGTGATGCCCACTCATTTGGATGCCAGGTCTTACAAGGTTAAATGTTCAGCTCCTTCATTTAGCTTTCTTTTTTCTGAAAAAGCAAACTGAGGGCCTAGCTTTATGTTCTGGTTTAATTCATTTAATCAATTTACTTGTGCATTTATTTAAAGATTTTATTTTATTTTTTTACGATAGCACTTCACTTTGTCTTATTTTGCTGTTCTGAATTTTTTTGAACAAATCCTGCCTCTTGTGTTTTCTCATTACTTTTATTTATAACAGGTTTTCCCAGGCCCTGAGTTCTTCATTTGTGACGTAATCATTTGGAAGGAAGGTTTGTGCTCCATTCTATTTGTATGGAAAGTGCTATACAAATAGAGTCTCACTGATTCATTTGTTTTCCTAATTTTCAAGGAATTAATATTTGCACACATTTAGTCTATTTTCTCCATTTAACATTTCCATATGAATCCATCTGGAGGACAAAAATATTCCTGTTAAAAGTAAACAGAAATGCCTTTGCCCTTTGTTCCAAGGTGCAACTACAAGATTGTTATTCAAGCAGCCAGAAATGACCTGGCTCCTTCTTTAGAGAATTATGAAAACACCTTCAGTGCAGAGGTGTCTAACATGATACTGCAGGCTTAAAAAAATTAAAAAAAATTCTGGTTATGTTTTTCAGAAGAAGAAAAAAAAGGCTGTATGACTCAAATGATTAAATCATAACATAGGAGGCATCAACCGTGGGTGACTGCTGAAGAGGTGACACAGCGGAAATCAAGTCTTTGATTATATCACTCTATAAGAATACATTTTCAAAGCTAATGGATTAATCAAGAAGATTCTGAACTGACTGTAGAGTTTGACAGATCTGGAAATATAAAAGTCTAAGAGGTTTAATTAAAGACCATGCAATACCCTGTGCTTCCTCTATATCAGGGGTGTCCAATCCTGGTCCTCGAGGGCCACAATCCTGCATGTTATAGATGTTTCCCTCTTCCCACACACCTGATTCAAATGATCAGCTCATCATTAAGCTCTGCAGAAGCCTGATAACGATCCTGATCATTAAAATCAGGTGTGCTGGAAGAGAGAAACATCTAAAACATGCAGGATTGTGGCCCTCGAGGACCAGGACTGGACACCCCTGTTCTGTATTATCAATGTGTCACATACCACATCAAGAGCGTCAATCCAAAAAAAAAATAAAAAATCCAGAACAAAGAGTAAATTACAGATTTATTTTATTAAACATATGATGAAGTTGGAATCACCCATTTCAACACTTATATGTACACAACACACTCCTCCCAAACCACTTACAACCTCAGTGTGAGACACTTAGAAAGAAAACTAGATCCATTTGGATGAAGTTAGTTCTTAAAGTTCAGCATCTTTCTAAGGACAGGAAGGGCATAGTGTCTAAGACAGGGGTCTCGAACTCCGGTCCTCGAGGGCCGCAATTCTGCAAGTTTTAGATGTTTCCTTCTTCCAACACACCTGATTCAAATGATCAGCTATTCATCAAGCTCTGCAGAAGCCAGACAACGATCCTGATCATTTGAATCAGGTGTGTTGGAAGAAGGAAACATCTAAAACTTGCAGGATTGCGGCCCTCGAGGACCGGAGTTCGAGACCCCTGGTCTAAGATGAGGTAGAACGGTGAGGGAGGATTCAGTTGGTTGCAATCTGCAACGCCGCCACTAGATGTCGCTAAAACATACACTGATGATCCTTTTAAGAAGTCATTTCCCATCACATTTTGCATTTGCAGGATCAACACTGTCGGTTCTCGTGTCTGTATCAGCAACAATGAGTAGACAGTTAACGGCTATTGGCAACAGTTCGTATTGGTGCATCTTTAGCGGCAAATTCACTTTCTAGCCAAAGTCACGGTGTTTAAATGACCAACTCTGGCTTCAGTCTGACAGCAGATGGTACTTCAGAGGCTTTAGAGTCCTTTTACTGATTATCTTCTCCTTCATTATCACCCCTTGTTTCCTCTTCCCTGTGGGCGTTCGGCACAGCATGTCATCGAGGGTCTGCTCAGTCACCTGGCCGGCTTCTTCAAGCTGAGTCACTGTCTGCTCCACTTCCATCATGTATGGTCTCTGCTCACTCCGCAGACGAAGCAAATTCACCTGAAACAGGTCACAAGAGGCCTCAGAGTCAACTCTTTCAGTAATTTACACATCAAACTCCAGAACTTGCATTAACTAATTTATTCTGTTTTCAAAAATAATAGATAGAAATGTATCAGCACCTTACCCCTTTGGCTGTATTCATTAAATAATTGCATGAATATGTTTAAATACTTCATCACCACATCCGAATGTGTGTTTCACTTACCACCTCCACTGAAAATTCAAGCTTTTTTACAAAGTAAGGGCTTTTAGGCAACAAAGCTGCTGACAGGATGGAAATGGCTTGTGTCATTTCTCCTGACATCGCGAGAAGTAGAACCTAAAACACAACAGAGAAATACATTAACCACTGCACAACTGCAAAAAATAATGGATGCTACAGGTACAATGCTCCACCTTTACCTCTAAATTTTGGCACAATCTGCCGTCCGTGTTCATAATTTGCGAATAGAACGACTGTGCCGTTTCTAGATCATTCTGAAACGAAAGAAGAAAACAGACATTATTTCAACGTTCTCCACATCTTCCTGCATACATGAAATGAATAGTCGAGAAGATAGAACTCACCCGCCGAAGTGCTAATGCGACAGCAAAGCAATAAGCATGCCGGGGGATTAAGGTCCTTTTTTCCTTCTCGTGCTCTAACAGAGCATTGCAGATATTGAAGGACTCCGCTGTGTCCTGACCAACACAAAAAACGGACATCAATTGATAGCAAACACCTGAAAACATAAACTCCACACAAATATAAGTCTTGGGGCTGTAATGTTAAATTATATTAAAACTGTAGATCAGTTATTTTAAATATTACCAGCTTGTAGCAGGTACCAGTCGCCAGTATCAGTGTGTCTTTGTTGAATGGTATGCCTTGGTTCTTCATGGTTCTTAGTACCTCCAGAGCACCTAAAAAAAAAATAGTCAAAGATTGGCACATTCGAAACAGGAGATAATAATTTCCAAAAACAAAACACCAAGGTTAATTTGCCACTTACTTTCATACGAGCCTTTCATGAATAACATATCTATGGCAATGTTAAAGGAGGTTGAGTCGGGGAAAAATCCTGTCAGATTCTGTTTAGACAAGTGAGACGAAATGTTATTAATTCAAGTCAACTCACATTAAAATATCCATCTTCTTACTGTTGTTTAACGGCTCTTTAATGTAACATTTACCTTATCTGTAATCATGACAGCAGCCAAGCCCTCCAGACCCAACTCATAGCACAGCCTCATGAACAGAGGACCAAACCTGAAGTCTCCGTGCATTATGTTATGGTTCTCTGCGTAATACCTTAAATCGGAAAATAAAGGATCATCTACTTGCAGCTCAGAAATCTGATAGATGACAGGTCCTGTGAGACCACAACGTGTGTGAACAAAAGGCCTAGCACAGTTTCTAAACTGCTGCTGAAGGACGCGGCGTACCTGTAGATGCCATCTTTGACTACCAGCATGTCATCTGAAGACTGGCACAGGTGGAGGAGAAGCTTCAGTTCATCTCGTAGAATCAGCTCATTCCGTTGTAGCTTCTGACTAAAGACATCAATATACTTTCCTGCAAAATTAGACAACAACAACAAAATAGTTTTCTTCACGTGAAACTGCAACTGAAATAAAAGTACACGTGACAAGAACTTAATACAAAAAACAAACACAGCTGTAATTGTCATGAGTATTTGACAAAAGCAGTGTGTCTGACGGATCATTAGTTACTCTTATTTAAGTGCTCTTGAATAATTTGCTTTAAACTTTGCTGACATGCAGGCTCAGTGCACAGCAGAATGAATAATAGGAGAGAAAAACGAAAAAGTAAGATTTGGTCACAGTACAGCAGCTGAATTGAAAAAGACCAAAACATTTCAATGAGAACCACAGTGTCAGTTTTCATCCCAGTGTCTTTACTCCACCTTTGGGTCCAACGGCAAGGTGAGCCACTGACAGCTTCTTCAGTTGGAATTCTTGCAGTTTGATAACATCGTCTGACAACAGGTGCCTTTTAGCTGCAATGAAAAACGCAATGTGGTGATTATTAGCACAGTCAACCAATCATTATTTTACGAAAGGCTTGCTCCTCTGAGTCTCTAATATCATAATTTAGCCTTGCTGCATAGCTAACACTATCTTATCTTAAATGTGCAAGGAGTTTGGCCACATTCTCGCACACACAACAACAACAAAAAGATCAGGGGGCTCACGTTTTAGTGGATTTTTAATGTGAACTCAACACACTTCATTTATGTAATTCACGGCTAACTGATGTGCGTAGTTCACGTGTGTACATGCTGCTAGCTTCTCTCTGTCTGTACAGCGGACAGTTAGGTATATCAGACGTGACACTTGTTGAAGAGTTTTT
Source organism: Stegastes partitus (assembly GCF_000690725.1). NCBI lineage: Eukaryota > Metazoa > Chordata > Actinopteri > Pomacentridae > Stegastes > Stegastes partitus. The sequence goes on along the minus strand of NW_007579389.1, from coordinate 91,355 downwards.
CTATCTTACCTCCTATGCAGCTTTCAATCCAGCCTGGCCGTAAAACACCACAAAACGCTCCTTTGTGGGATTCATTCAGTAACGACCGACAACATTTACCAAGTCTCCTCAGTGCCATGTTGCCCACTGACTGTACCATGATAATGAAAATAGAGGGGGACGTTATTGGGTTTGTTATAGCGTTTTAAAACGCAAACTGCGCTCGGAATGCTTAACCATATCGTTAAAAATGCTGACACATTGTAAACAGATGAATGTGGAATGGACACTATGTCCAGCTATTTGTTTTTGTCTCCGTAAAGTTCAGTTTCCAATTGGTATGATCCAATAAGGCGCCGTCCTGTGATCCAGCACACAGGTACAGTAACTTTTAAACTCTACAAAGTCATTTAGTTCAACTCCGTAAAATGAAGTTCTGTTTATTTTTTCCCCCACGTGCTTTCTTTGCCAGAAATAATAAAAGTGTTTTATTCTGAATGACACAGCAGCCAAAAGTGTTCATCGTTTAACCTGCAGGTGGTGCTGTTGTTCTGTGTAACGTGTCGAAGAGTTGCTTTTTTTTTTGCTGTCATGTCTGCAGCAGAGTAATATGTGTACTACGACTACGACTCCAAATAATAATGATGTATGGTAAATGTGAGACAAGAAATGCAACATTATTAATTATCCTGAAGGAAATTGTGATTTTCTTTCTTTTTTTAGTCTTTAAATTGGCTAAAATAAATGAACCCCAACCCCACAAACTCACTTTTTTAAAATTTTATTTTATATATCAGTAGTTTATGATTTTTTTTTTTAAAAAAGCAAAATGTATAGATTTTGCATTGGTTTTTTATGCACATAAATAACAAATATATGCTCCAGTTAAACTACTGATACAGCATTCAAATATTGCAAATCTGCGATGTTACAGTGCAGTGAATAATCAACAAACATGGAAAGGAATTCTGTTACATAATTCATAACCTCTTATGAATGCTAATCACTCTTGCAATCTGACTTGCTGCCAGTCTTTGTTTTTAAATGAAAATGTTTTCAGGTTTTCTGCTTGACATGCAACCATGAATTGAATATGATTCAGATATACCTTCTACAGCATGTAACCTCTGTACAAGGATATCACTTGTTTTAAACAACTTTTATTTCAGACCCTCCAGATGCTTCAGCATTCTCACAGTATGTTCTGAACTTGGAAAATAGGGATTTGCATACAATGCACCCTGTGCATATAAAGGGATTATACAGACACAGTTACTGGGGTTGAAAACAAATTTCATATCAAGCACATAAAGCATTTGAATCCATCCATCAATCATTGATACTCCGCTTAATCCTCACTAGTGAGGATTAAGCAGAGCTGACCCTAAGTCAGCTGGGAGAGACTCCCAGCTGACTTAGGGTGAAGGCAGGGACACCCTGGACATGTCACCAGTCTATCACAGGGCTACACTTAGAGACAGACAACCAAGCACACTCACATTCACACCTACGGACAATTTAGAATCACCAATTAACCAAAACATGTTTTTGGACTTTGTGGGAGGAAGCCAGAGAACCCACGCTGCACGGGGAGAACATGCAAACTCCATGCAGAAAGATCCTGGGTGTCCTCACTGGGACACACACCGGCGACCTTGCTGCGAGGCAACGATGCTACCCACCGCGTCACCGTGTAGCCCTTAAATGCAACATCCAAAACATATATGAAACATATGTGTATGTGTGTGTATGAAACATAGATGAAGAATGTAACTGTTCGAAATTGTTCCCCTCTTTCCTATTCTCTGTTTTATTATAGTGATTTGGTTTAATCCACCATCCAGTTATGTCCAAGTCCTCTTGTGAAACAGACAATGAGAGACTTTAGCAAAGGTTAAATACCAAAAAACAAAACAACAATAACAATAAGAGCAACAGCAAACACAAAATAGCACATAGTTGTATATTTCTTTCTGATCTGATTAATGCCACAACTGTGATTTGACATAACAATTTTATTCAAAATGACATTTAGTGAAAATTCTAATACAGTACAATTTTGTGTAATTATTATTATTATTATTTTTAAAAAACCCTGTAATTTATGTGATAATTTCCAAATCATTGCAAAGAAAGTTAAAGTCATGATGGAAAAAATAAATAGGAGATAAAAAATTAGGTTATCATTAGGCCTATCATTTTATTTTAAATGGTGTATGTTCACCTATTACTGTGGAAGGCTGCAGTAAGCTCCATATCCTGCCACTAGTTAGTGTACCCATTGACCTACACAGCATTACATAACAAAGGACCTGCTTCCTGAGAAGAGCATTCTGCTGCATTTTCCCTGTGAAGGACATTTTTATATCATACAATAAAAATCAAAATACATATCAAAATATATATCAAAACACAGTCTGGCTCACTATAACTACATTGTTTTGATTGTGTCAAATAATTGATGCTTGTTGAAAACTTTGGTTATAAAATATTTATATACACAGCATGCAGGTGAAGATCATTGCACATAAAGAAACATAAAGTTATTTTTTTCTTGTTTTTTCAGACAGGTCTTACTGTTAAAATGTGATTTTTCCACTGTAGGCAGAGGGCAGATAGAAGTGCAAAATGTCTAAAACTGGCACCGTTAGGGAAAGCAGCCTAAGCTGTATGTAAGTTTTGAAAAATTCATTCCAGCAATTAAGGTACATGCTATATAAATTCCTATAAGATAGACAGTCTTGCACAGAAAAAATAGGCCTGGGACAGGGAGGTTCCCTGCTGTTGCCTTAGCAACACGATCTCAGCCCATCCAGCTGAGATTGCTTGCTCAGCCAATCAGACACGGGGCCTTGGATAATTTATGGTATCCTGCAAGGTGTGTGTGTGTGTCTTAGCGGGGTTCTTTCTGCATATGTATGTTTGCATGGATTTAAAACTGTCCTACATATAGCTCATCTGTAGCTACAGGTTGAGAGTGTCTTGTGGTTGCAGCTCACGTTAAGCTGCTCCAATAATGTGATAATCAACAGGAAACTGTTTGTGGAGGTTCCATTTTAGCACTCAGACTCTGATTTCCCCTGACAAACAGCCAGGTTCTGCCGGCAGATAGTGGCTCTTACATCTTCTTTGATTTATCCCTGTGTGCACTTCCCTTTGGTTTGGAAAGTGCCCGGGGTGTCCCATCATCATTAATAAATGTCCCCACTGAAACAGTTTTGGAACAGGAAAAAAAACAGCTGTTACTGATTACAGTGATAGACTGGCTGTGCCACAGTAATAAAGCCACTGTCCTTGAAAGACAATTAAATAGGTTGGCCTCCATCCGTAGCAAGATTCCTGATGGACATTGATATGCAGGCCGTTTCACCCACTGAATGATTTTCTACTTAATCATGAACGCCTGTGGCTGCCTGCTGGGGTTGGAGAAATATCAGCGATGCTTTCTTATTTGCATAGCTTGTGTAGATTATTGTGATTCTACATGCAAGGAAATACAAAAGCTTTCTACTTACTGCTGTGCTTTGTATTTGCTAAAATAGCTCTCAGAGTCGAGAAGCTCAGTGTTCACTTGCTGAGAGACATCAAACGTGTGGAGCTGTGGTCTCCCACTGTACAACAAAAGGATGCTGAATTGTGGAGACATGTCCTATTACCTTGAGCTGCTGTGCTGCTTCTTGGTGTTCGCTGCTTCCTCAGTCAGCATCCCTGGGGCGTCTGATCAGAGACGCCCATCAGTTCACTACATGCAGGGGGAGCTGAATTTATCCTCCAAATTCATGTTATTTCTCTATTTTTTTTTCGCCTCTGACATATTTCTTATTTTATATATACTTAAACATTTATTTCATATGAGCTACATATATTTTATTCATTTGATATATTTCTGTCTTCACTTGTCCTGTGCATTAGAGGTTGTAGTGGTGGTTTAACACTGCAGCTATGCAGCATGGTCCTGCTTCAAGGTGATGCTTGCTGCAACCAATTTACATCTTCTTTCATTGCAGGTGTTCCCTTGTGGTACAAAAACACAAGACACATGCATTGTTATGCATTCAGGTAATATGACTGTTTATGAGCTGCCTCACAGGCACTGAGATATGACTACTCCCAAAGTGCTGGAATGAAATGCAGATGACAAATATAACTCCAGGGATTAGTCAAAAAAACTTAGTTCAGCTGCTATTACTTTGGAAACCTTGACTGAGAACTTTTCATTCATTCATTTCTTTGACCTTTTAGAGTTTAAACAATTCCTATTAAGGTATTTTATGTGTGCTGCACACAGTGCAAATATAATGTCTTTTCCCTCTTATTCTATGTCTAAGGATTTTAGTCACAGCTGTGCTTTGAGTTAAAAGCTAATGTTTGGTTAGATTAGTGCCTAACTTGTTTACTCTTTTAGTTGGACATGAAAATATGTTCCAATTAGCTTTAGTAAGTATAAGTACAGGAAGCAATAAGTGCAAAATAGCAAAAAACACTGACCTGACAATGGTCAAAATGCATTCAATACATGCCAAGGTGGTCATAAATGTCCATCAGATTTTATGGAAATCAGTCCGCTGGTTGTCTAATCATGTTGCTAAAAGCCTGAAATATGAATCTGCCCGTGATGCTCAATGAAAATTCAGGAGATCCCCGAAGTCTGGAAGATACATGATCTGGGGACCACAGATGTCTGTTCAACGTTTTAGATCAATTTATTACTGTGATATTTTCAGCTTTGGTGGATCAGATAACCAGCAGTACCATCTCCACAGCTACAAACAAGGTTGCAAATATTCATACTGCTTCCACACAAAGATAAACTACACACTACAAAACGTTAATTAAGTTAAAATGCTCACATACAGCTTTTTAAAAAACAAACAAACAACTAAGACTAAACCAGTAAAACTGAGCCTCAGTCTGTTGACACTGTATCTCTCTTGGGGACATAAATCCCTTCTCATTCCTGCTTGCCTCTCAGGGACATTTGTCACCAAGGAGGTCAGAAGTAGCAATTTGTCTCCTGGGCCACGATGTGACTTATTGCCAATCACATCACCATGAACATATGACTTTAACTCGACAGCTATGATTCTGTTCTCTATTATTATAATGAAGGAGTTTGTATGGAGTCAGTTAGGAATTTCTGTTTCTGATTAAAAACTATAGATTTAGATCATTGAAGGTAGGTGAGGCCAGTGTCCAAAAAATGTTTTTTAACTACGTACTTAATGAGAAATACCAACACACACAGAAGGTAAGACACAAGGTCAAATACAACTAAACCACAGGTAACATGTTTGTACACATAACTGTCAAAATGGTTTGAACAGCCAAGTTAGAGTCATGTGATGGCAATGGCATTCTGTTCACCACTTTGGTTCGGAAGTAGATATTTATATTGTGAAATGTCTCAGCAGCTATTGGATGGATTGGAGGTCCATGGTCTTCAGACAATGAATCCCAACTCTCTTGATAATGATCTCTTGACCTTTTATGTATCATGTCCAGCATGTCAAACTTGCAACTTATCTTGTGAAAAATCTTAACATCTGCAGAATGAACTGGTACAAATTTCAATAAACATTTATGATCCTGAGAAGATAAAAATGCTGATAGTGATAGTTTGACTATTTCCCAGGTATGGAACATCATTCATTTCCTCCTCAGCATTAATGTAAATAGATTTAGAGATGTTTGTGTAGATCAGTTATCCAGGTCATGGTAATCCTAAGAGCTTCAGTAGGAGGCAGTTAGGCTTCTCTTGGTTCGTTTGGTTCTTGAAGATGTTTCACCTCTTATCCTAGAGGCCTCTTCAGTTCCAGCTGACTGATGGAGACTTCTAGAAATACTATGTTGTTACCCCAAATTGACATGGCTAATGACCCATTAGTAACCCAAGATTCACATGCCTCAAGGTGTGTATGGTATAGTTTAAGTTAAACACAGATGTTAACCTTCTATGTTAAACTGGAACATCCATCTTTAAACAGAGAAGGGAATCGATGACACCACTTATCAGGCACTTATAATGCAGACTTGACATCTCTACCCATAAACTTTAATACTTTGAGTCATCCCTGACCTGGCAGTTTCACAACCATTCACTCTGGTCAGTCTGGGATTGTTATTTGGCTATTAGCCATTTGAGCTGGGGGTGACAATATAGTAAATCTGAAACGCCCCATAAATCAGTTAGATCTGAAGAGGCCTCTTGGATGAGAGGTGACTATCTTCAAGGACCAAAAGAAGTCCAGTTGTCTAAGGACATTTTGAGATATCATTAAATCTTGCAAAATCATCTGATAAATGTTTGTGAAACACTTTTATACCTGTTAAATGGAAAGTGTTAGCATTAATAACAAGAACAGGGGAAGCAACTCATAAAAGAATTAGTTTAACCCCAAAATGTGCCCCTGGTCATTCACAACTATAAACAGATAAAAAAAGAGAAAGCCACAAATCCTTTTTTTTTTTCACAACAGATTTTATTGTGGTCGTTTTTGAATGTTTGTTTGTTCTTTAGTAGTGGTTCCTCTTAGATTTGCCATATGGGTAGAGGAAATATTGCACACAAACATCAGAAAGCACTAAGGAATATCTTCACTTGAAACTAATTGCTAGAGGTTACATATGAGTTTGGGAAAGGGGCCGAGAGGATGCGAGATCACAAGACAAATATACCACACAGCTGCAGACAAACATTATTAAAGTTCTCCCAAGAGAAAGATAAGGAGAAAAGGCAGATAAATAGATGGAGAGAGAAATAGAGAAAGTGTAGAGAAAGAAGACAGAGAAAAGAGAAATGTCAGTTCAAGAGAAATGTCAGTTCAGAGTTTGTAGGTATGTTGTTGATTGACGGTAAGGTCCCGGTGTTAGTTTGAGGTTCCTCTGCGGGAAAACTGCTCTTTTGTGGTATCATGAACACCTTACGTCATTTGAGGAATATCTGCTGAAGTTGGTGAGTTGACTGAAGAGCCCAAAATACCAAAGTCTGTAATCATCATGTTGTGATTTGTTAAGTGTTTCTCCAGAAGCTGATCTGTGGCCTCTGTACTGTTAGTCTGGTATGTGTCTTGTTTGTGTATAAAGTGTCTAGTTTTTTTGTCTTCCATACTTTCACCTAAAACAGACTCACTCTCACCTCTGTGTGCTACCGTTTCTTACGAGTTCGCTTCTACTAGAAGCTGGTTCCCTTTCATTCCGGCTTAAGTTCTCAGCCTCCCTAAATGCTCACCATTAACCTGGAAATCTACAATTCGCTGCACCCAAAATGAAGTTTCACATCAATACAGTGCCCACTGGCAATCGCTGGAGTTAGTGAAGAGTACATACTGTATGTCATGGCACAACTTGCAAAAATCATAAAATGCTCCTTACTTCTATTTATTTAGCCTATAAAGCCCTGTTGGTCTTAATGCAAGTCTGAGCAAAATCCCCATTTAAAAAAAAAAAAAAGAGAGAAAAATCCTAATGTATCATAAGTCATGCACGTCTTCCAACCACTCCATTGGCCACAAAGCTATTTATAATTATAGTACAATGCTTTAGAAAAACAAGACATTTTAAGGTTTATGAAAATATCCTGCTTCACCAGCTTTACAATGGGAAAAGGCTAGCTTCCCCGTAGCTCATTGATTACATAAAAAACAGCTCTAAGAAATAAAATCAGATTTTCTCTTCTTGAAACAACTCAAAATCTGTAAATAAAACAGACAATCAGAAATAAAAGGCAATCCTCTTAAGAGATTTTACAGATGCGGCGAAGGCAAGGGAAAGCATAATGAAGCAACTTCATGTTGCACAGTGTAAAAGGCTGTCTGGACAATCACGCACAATGATTGAAATTTAACGTAATACATTATGACCAATACATTAGCAGCAACAAAAACTGGACAAAAATAGACATTTATCAAGTAATAAATAAATAACATAAAACCCAGCCAACTTAAAAACACACTGAACAAGTTTATAATGGTAAGTGCACTCTGACTCACTCGTGATAAATAAGAAATCAAACGCCATGTCATTGTTAATCGGTGTTTAGTGTCCCTTCAAGTTAAGTTAGATTTACTATCATTCAGCTCTGTAACCATTTAACAGTCATTTTTTGGAATCGGCCTCTGGTGTTCAGAGTTACCTGTCTAACCTTCTGCTTTCCGCACCAGTTCTTATACATTCATTTTGATTCCCTAAGGCAATAACAGAACAAGTGTTGTTTTATCCTTTGGTGTGGATAACAGCCATTATTTCAGAAAATACCGGATGCAGGGAAGTTTTGTTCCTTCAAAGCAGTTACATTGATTAAAAGCTCACATGTATTTCGATCTGAGGATGCAGAGGAAACTCAATACATCAACGACAGCGTTATTATTTGAACTGGAATCAGCATATTTGGACAGTCATGACTTGGCTGGTTTATATGGTTTCTTATCTCCGCTCCAGTTCAGTCCATTTATATCTTGGAATCAGATTGAGGATTTCAAGGATGCATTACTTTATACATAAAACATTGTCGTTTGCACGGACCTCTTCAAAGCTAATTTGTATTAGTGTTAGTTAATCCTCATGGCAGATATTTATTTCATTCTAGCATATAAGTGTGTAAGTGTTAGCTTAGGCTTTATGCTACATGGATTGGTTTTCCACTTCAAATCTCTCACGGAACAGGCCTACATCTCTATCTTACAAGCTGGGAAGGACTCATCCTGCATGACGACAGTGCTGCTGCTGGCCAGGACCATGATGTTCAGCTCCTGCTGCTTGTCGTGTGTCTCCTGGTACCACTCCCTCATCACATCAGTGTCATGGGTTGGAATCAGAGTGACCTGACACAAGGGAGAAAGAGGTCTTAAACTAAAGCCTTCACAGAATTCCTTCTACTTATAGAAAAAATATCTTTCGGTTTCTGTATTTCTTTCCATCTCACTTCTCGTCTGATCGTAATGTATCTGATTATGCTTCAGGATCAGTTTACATCACATTATATTGCAATGGTATGTTGAGTTTAGAAAAATAAATGTGAAGATGGTTTTAACATAGAAATGGAGACATGAAGAGTTATTCATGGCCGTTTGTCAAGTCAGTAGAAAAATTCTTTTGTTTTCATTTCCCCTTGATGTTTTGTATTTTGGATTAATGTATCGTAACCAAAGTTTCATCTGCATGCAGATGTAATGAACAGCTCACTAAAGAGCCTATTCTATTAAATGTAATATCTTATATTTTTAATCCTTCTGGCACTCTACGATCAGGATGTTTGTATGAACGGAAAAGAACATACTCACTGTATTTATATCATATGAAACTAAATAAAACTGCTGTCCCAAAAGCATCTAATACCAAAGGCCGATGGAAATTTGTTTAATTTTACAGTATTGCATTATTATAAAGAATTGCTACATTATTACTTGTAACTTACTTGCATATTGTTTCCCCACTGGGCCTTTCCTTCCAGCATAGCATCAAGGACAGCCCGACAGGGTTCCTGAGCTGTCTGGTCATTGCCACTGACCACATAGTAAGATGACCGCACACGCTTAAAGAACTCAGCATCCACATTTTTGGCACTGCAGTGATTGGGGATGTAAACCAAATCCATGTACATGGGAGGGCAGTTGGGCAAAGTCGCACCAGCTGATGCCTTTCCACTGCCTGTACCTGAAAAAGCATACCTTTCTCTTAGATAATGTTTCAGCAATATGAGGTTATAATGTTGGGTAGTAGAGACATAAATGATGACAATGAAAAAAGACTCACCTGATGTTGCGCTTTTTACTCCTCGGGATGCAGAGGTGTTGGTCGCATTTTTGGCATCTTTCCCTTCTCCAACACCCTTCTTAGGAGAGGCAGTCTTTGAGTCCTTCACCTTTGATAGACCACTCTTTCTGGCTGGCGATGAGGACTTTTTTAAGAGCTTTTTCTTGTTGGACTTCTCTCCTCCATCTGTATTGGCATTGTGGAGGTTTTCTTCAGCCTTGAGTGCCTCTGGGTCCACCATGCAGACATCGTGGTGGCCTGAAGATGGAGCAGGGTCCCTGAGTGCCACCGGAGGAGGATCGGCATGTCTGTAGGTCAAGGTTCTGTCAGTAGGTAGAGTCTCAGAGTCGTCTTCAGAGTCAATGTTGGCATCAGCTGTGATGGAGGGGCACTCCTCTGTCCCTGGTGGGACATCTGAATCTGTCTGGGAGGGGGCTGATTCACTGATGGATGTGGGTGGGGTCTCCTCACATTGCTTGGCAGAGAGCTTCCCTCCTGGGGGTGGGGGTCCTCCTCCTGACTTGGCAAGAGGCTTTTCCTCATCCAAGGCATTTTCTTCATTGATGAAGTATTCGAGAGGGTTAGGGTTGATGAAAGATGGGGATAATTCTGTCTTGGGGTGACGGTACTCACATGAAGTGACTAGGCAGAGGTCGACATCTGTCTTGGATGGAGCACAGGGACTCCTCTTGGTGTCTGGATTCCTCGAGCCACAGGCAGAATCATAATTAGGGGAGAGAGGTAGATATGATGGGGAAGGAACTTTGGGACTCACAGGGGATTTTTTCTCAAGTGCAGAATACTCACATTTAAAGGGATTAGTCTCCTTTGCTGGGGAAAGTTTCTCCTCTTTCGATAGAGTAAAAGACGATGATGGGGACGTAGCTTTGGGAGGTGAGGGTGATTTGTCATATTTCTGCTGTGTGTCAGATTTAGCTGTGCACTCCACAGATGGCGCAGATGGTGAAACTGGGCTGCTGCTGTCTTTTGCCGGGGAACTTCCAAGCACTGGGGATGGCTCATTGGAATGGGGAGAATGGGTGAGAGAGGATGCCTTTGGGGTTGCTGGAGACTTATCCGTTTCCTCAGCCACAGCTTGTGGCATGTCTGTCATTTGGCATGGGGTTGTAACAGAGGGAGTGGACTGAGATGCATCTGATGGGGTTGCAGAGGTGGCACGAACTGAATCACTCTCTTCAAAATGCAAAGGGTTCTCTACTGCAGAGTTAGGCTCTCCAGATGCTCTTACATCTGTTACATCTGAGGGGCTGTAGTCAACCTCAGTGGGGCCATTCTCCGTCGCACGTGAGCTGCTGCCTGCTGATGGGTGCTCTGGAGATTGTTTACTAAAGTCCAGGGCTAAAGAGTGGTCAGGGGACTCCTGGCCAAACTCTATTGACATGGTAGATTGCTCCGGGGATTTTGTGTCCATCATCTGTGCCCTGCTTTTTGTTTTTGGTGAGATATCCGGGGAGATAGACATAGGTCTTGGGCTATCTTCTTTGGTTGGAGATCCCTCAGCCTCATGAAAGGTAGTAGGGGTCTGAACAACGGAGACAGACAAAGAGTCATCTACTTCAGTGGAGTGAGGAGACCCCACCTCAGCATGAAGGGAAGGAGAGTCAGTGGTTGGTTCTGGTAATGAGCTGGTAGCCAGGGAGGCTGTGGATGCTGACGCTAAATGTGAAAATGTGTCTTCTGCTACAACTTCCTCCAAGGGGGTCCCAGACTTGTCTGATGTAGTACCCTCTGAAATGGACATTTTACTCTCTTCTTTGAAAGATGTGAAAGGATTGGTGTCTGATTCATGTTTGGTCAGTGGTACTGAGGACAAGAATGAATGGCCATTTTCTCCAGATTTCTTAGGCTCTATGTCAAAGGGGGATTTTTCCTTCTTCAATGGAGAATCAGGCTCAGCTGTTGGTGGTGGGCTCTTGGGAGAAAGTGCTACCCTCTCTACCGGTGAAGAACTTTCTGGAACTGGCTCATCAGGCTCTGGAGTAACTCTGTTGGAGGAGTCTTCTTTATCGCTTGTGACTTCCACAATTACTGGACCTTGTGCCTTCTCTTCTGACGCAGGTGGTATAGTTCCTGCTTTTTCATCGACTGGTGACTGATAGTAAGGTGTGTGACCAGAAGACTGAGGTGAATTAGCCCCTTCCAATGTCTTGTCATCTGGGCTGATGGAAGAATCAGCTGTTGCTCTGGTGCATCCAGCCAGTGTGGTGGACAGCTCTATTGGAGCAGCAAACAGTGATGGAGAATCAACTATATCCTTGCGGTCCACTGAGGGAGAACGTACAAGAGGTGTTGTTGTGGATATTGAACTGAGTCTATTTGGGTCAGCATCACATTTTTCAAACTGTTCTGCTTTCCCTGGTGAGGGAAGTTCCTTACAGAATTTATCTTCTTCCAGTGATGATGGGGGAGATATTGTAGAGGCAGAATGGTTGTAGTCCTGGCCTTCTGTGGCTTCACTCTGATCTGATCCTGGAATATCCTGAAGTGGAGATAGCTTCTTCCGATCAACTTCTCCAGATGCTGAAGTTTCAAACCTGCCAACATCCTGAGATGGAGATTCAGTCTCATCACTTGTAATGTCCCTGGGAGTCAACATCCCATCCATGGGAGTAGGCACACTAGAGATTTCAGTGGTGGACTGAGTGTGGCCGGATGTGACGGTATAATCTTCAGGTGGTTCATCTCTGTTTTCATCATCTGAAGCTGTTGAGCTCTCAAAGCCAACTGGAGGCATTTCATCGTGGATAGATGCAGCTGGAGAAACTGGTGAGGACACTTTGGGTGAGGCGGATACAATCAGATTCGGTTTCTCTGTATCTCTCTGAATTACTTGCTCATCTTCTACATTTTTATTAGTCACATCATCCTCAACAGCCTTTTCTTGTATCATTTCATCATGTTTAGCTTTGGGTGTATCTATACAGGTACTGAGATTATTCGTATCTACTTCTACTCTCTGTGGTTCATAAACTTCTTCTGTTTCTCCTTTCTCTTCATAATCTCCTCCCTCTTCCATTACAGTGCCCTCATCTTCAAACTTCTCAGATACGCTGCCATTGAGTTTTCCCTTAAGTACCTGTTCTTCTGGAGTCTCTCCATTATCACCTTCCACCTCTGTTGTGGTTATACCCTCATCCACAGACTCTAATGCCTCGGGTGACTCTTTGGTCTGCATCACTTCTTCCTGGTGGATCATCACAGCTTCTTTTTCCTCAGTTTCTTGTACAGTTGCATCATCCTCCACCAACTCTTCAGCTCTGAGCTCTTCAAAGTCCTTGGTGAGGTCCTCTGGTGATGACATCAGAGATCTTTCTGCTTCTGGATCCTCTGCAACAGCAACAGCAGCAGCAGCAGCAGCAGCAGCAGCAGTAGCTGCCAGTTTGCTACTGTCCACCTTTGTGTCCTTCTTTGCTACCTTTGTCTTTCCTTTATCTTTTAACTTTGATGGAGTTCCTGTGTCTTTCTTTGAAGCATCGTCTTTTTTCAGGGGCTTTGGTTTGAGAGTCTTTTCTTCAGTGGAAGCCTTTTTTATGTCTTTAGAGGGCCTTTTAACTTCTTTCTTTACGTCTTTCCTGTCTTCCTTCTTTTCTTTCATTGGTGAGTCTCTTCTGATATCCTTTTTAAGAACTTTCTTTGCCTCCTCTTTCTTTACTTTTTCATCTTTTTTACCTTCCTGTTTGAGGGCATCATCTTTCTTTGCTGCTTCTTTCTTAACCTCCTTTTTCTTTTCCACAGATGCTTTGGTCTCCTTCTTAACAATCTTCTCCTTTTCAGTTTTGGGTTTTATCTCAGATTTCTTTTTCTCCGGTGTTTCATTTTGGGCTGCTTTTGATTCTTTCTCCGGTGCCTTTGCCTTTTCCTTTTTCAGTGAGACTTTTTCTTTTTTCTCTGCCTTTTGTGTTTTTGATTCTGATTCTACATCAGTCTTTGCCTTTTCTGGTGTTTCCTCCTTGGATTCCTTCCTGATGTTTTTGCTTGGCGATGGCTTTGGGGTAGACTTCAGGCTCTCTTTGCTGTCTGTTCTGTGTTTCATCTTAGCTTGCTTTAGTGTTGGTGTTGACGGCATATTAGATGACATCGATTTTTGAGTGACAACTGGCTGCTTCAGGAAGTCCAAGTGCTTTAGCTTTTCTAAACCATCAAAGATGTGATGCTGGGTGGCATTTCCAGGAAAGAGAACGCGCACAACCTTATCTGAGGGATTTGCAGGGTGCCACACAATCAGTGAAGAGATAGAAGTCAAGTAGGAGAGAGGGAACTCAGATTCTTTTCCATTCGGAAGCAGAATGGAAGTGGTGTCTTTTTCACTACCTGTCCACTGCTTCATAAAGTGCTGCATCTCCTTGCTGTTCTTTGATGGATTAAGCACATACATCTCCAGCTTCCCAACACCCATTTTCTGAAAAAGTGTGATTGGTTCTATAGCGTTTCCTACAGGCCTTTGCAAAGGCTCAATTCTCAAATTCAGCTTGGTGATGAACTGCTGAGTGAACGCTGCCTCCTCCACATTTCTGCGCACTCTGTAATTAGGTTCAGGGGTTTCCAGGCTTTCGGGAAAATTCACAAACACAACGCCGATATCTGGAGAAATCATGTTCTTCACCCAGTCACTGTTAGCTGTCGAGCCCTGAGACTGTTCCTCCTCGAGTTCTGCAATCTTCCTCTGCAGCATACTGTTGATGCCTGGCAGGTTGTCATCACCAGTGTGGGTCAGCAGGATGGAGTCCACCCTGTCTAGATGTCTCACCAGCTTCCAGAAGCAAGACCTCCTGTCTGAACCTCCGTTAATCAGCATGTTGAAGCCGTTGACAGCAAAGAGAGCAGAGTCACCGCGACCACCAGGGAAAATATAGCAGCATGGTTTGGAGAGTTTGAGAAATCCACCTGAGGTTGGAGGTTCTAACATGTCAAAAGGAGATGGGATCTCTACTGATTCAGATAAGTACTCTGTGAACTCTGAGAGGCCCTCCATTTCAGGGAGGATGAGAGTGGAGTTTAGTTTCATGTTGATGAAGTCCTGCAGGTTGTGTTTGTCCAAGTTTGAGTTTTTCCAATCGCCTTGTTCGGGGCAGGAGAGCGTAAGGTTGGCTTTGTTTGCTGGGTGAATGGTGCTGAGCAATTCACCAATCTGAGCATGAGAAAAATTAAATGACTTGTAATTTTGAACATATTGACCAATCAATCAATGCAATTTCAGATTCAGTATGCATCAGTAGTTCTTCAGCGTGTTATATGATGCATTGTTTAGGCTATTTAGGAGGTGGGCCACTATGTATTCTTGAGTTTAGCGAATAGAACACAAAAGGTTTTCATAAGTGAAACTTTAAGGAAAGGTTTTCATGTCATCACAAGAAACTTCCCCACATTGACTCACCTCTTGGTCAGTGAAAATGTCGATGAAGTTGAAGAAAGAGAAAGATCCAGACTGAAGAATCAGCTCCCCTGTGTTTTCAGAGCATTGTCCTGAGAGGACCAGAAGCTTGTGTCTGGCAGTGTCTGAGATCATCAACCGAGCCTGAAAATTGAAAGAGGAAAACATCCTTTATCTGTACCATTAATTTGGAGAAAAGCAGACACATAAAAAGTTGGCTAAACTTGTATTTATTTATTGCATCTGCATACAATATGTCCTTTATACTACTAATATCATAGAAAAGGGAACACAAAGCCTTTCTGCTGCAGCAATCAGCTTAATGATTTTGTATATTTGAAATAACCACCAGTTTCGCATCACTCAAATCCATTAGCTAATTAGCTGGCTTGTTCTCTTGCTGTCCAGTCTGCAAACTTTCCCTTCATCCCTCTATCTCTCTGCCTCTCTCTCTTTCTGCTGGTCTTTTTTTTTTTCAACTTCAGCAACATCAGCTGTTCTGGGCAGCTAGCCAGGTCAATCCTGCTGCGCTCTGAGATATTATTAATGCACAGTTTGACTGCAGACATGGCTAGGGGGTGGAGGCAGCACTGAAAAGGAGCAGTGACACAAGAGAAAATCCTGTCGTCTATGCTAGGAACCCTCCCATCTATTTCTTCCCATCAAAGTGTAGCAAAAGCTGTCCTGCAAAAGAAAAAGAAAAAAAAAAAGTAAAAGGCTACATGTGCTAGCAGTAAATGAAGCATTTATCTTGTCGCTTTGATTTTTTTCATTGGTCCTGTTTGTTTCATTTCAGCCATCAGCAACAAACTAGTGGAGAGTCAGGGCTGAATAATAATCCTTTAGAGGGTGTAAATCCTTTGAAAAATGTTTAAATGGAACACACGCTTGATATGAGAAAAGAAGATGAGGGGGAAAAAAACAATAATAAAACAATATTAAAATCGTAGCTTGTCAACAACAAATAGAGCTCGTTTTACCTCGGTGCTGACTGCTTCATCTGAAGGGTTGATAAGCACCACCGTCTCCAGGATATTACTTTTATGGTGAAGAATCCTCTGCCCTGGAGACGAAATAGTTGCAGAAGAAAACAACAACAATGTCACAGTCATGTATTTTCATCACACCCAGACACATCACTTTTCAAAAAATGCCTGCATGTTATAACGCTATGGTGTTGCCATTAACACTATTAACACTACTAATGTCCCATTAAATGCATGTTATGCATATTAGAGCTGAACAGATTAACCCTTTAAACCCCAAAACCACTCAGTGGGTTTAGGCATATTGTCTTTTTTAAATCACCACAATTACACTATTTATCAGAGCCAGAAACTGTAAAAACAGGAAGAATTGTCAGATTTTCCGTCAGTCTTTGAGTCGTGGGACAAAAATTGAGGGACTTTTGGCTGAACTGCAGGTTGTGTTTACACATAGCAGACAGGAGACATGTATGTAAAAAAAATAAAATAAAAATGTAGGTAGTATATTACAGTATCTAGTGTCCCCTTAATCTCAAATTGGTAACATCTGTGGAAACTTGTTGTTCATGTTGATTTCATTTTTTTTTTTTTAATTATTGGAAAATAAATAATAAAAACTTTCCTTTTTTTATGATTTATGACTATGTATACTTTTGCTTTGCTTGGGGTTCAGAGGGTTAATCAGGTAACCAATTAGTCGATCAACAAGAAAATTAATGCCAAATATGCATCAGCTCCAGCCTAAGAGTAATGAGAATTTGCTGCTTTGTTTTATGGGATAATAAATGGACTATCTAGAAGGTTTTGAATTGTTAGTCTGACAACTAGAGTCACTAATGACGCTGTCTTGGTGACTGGCATAGAGGGGCTACAGAGCAAATTATTAGCTGATAATTCAAAGAAAAAGAGAAAAGTTTCAGCCCTCATGAACTACAGAAATGGTCAAAATGTGCTTTAATACATCAGAACACAACAGTTCCCTCTCTGAAAACATGATGAACAGGTCAACTTGAAGAACTGCCCTTGGGTCAGTCAGTGAGTGCTGCTGTACTTTATTATGTATGAAAATGTAATATAAGTCATGTGAGGTAAACCACCAAGGGCAAATTATCTTGTTTCATGTCTGCCCTTCTGATTTGACATTCAACTCCCAGAAGTCTCACAGGAAGCCTCAAAACCCCAACCCCCTACCCACAAAAAAATAAAAAGACATAACAACAGGCTACAGTCGCTTCCCTTTGTGCCGTTAATAGTGTCATAGTTTAGGCTTGTCTACACTGTAATGACATTAAACTGTGATTACATAAACCCCAATGAATCCCCGCTCCTCTGGTTCTTACGAGGGGCAGCGCTCTGCAAATTTATCAACTAATTCATCAAGCGCAGACGAACTGGCAGCTGCAGCACGGCTGTGTAAATGTTAATGTTCTCTGCAGAGTACAGCTCTTTTATCACTAAGATGGATGAAATCTCTGGAGATTGAAGCATAACACCCCCTCCCTGGATCCCAACCCTCGACATTAAAACCTGCTTCTGAATTAAATTCGTCCTCTATCATACTTTGTTGTGAGACATCATGTCGCTTATCTCTGTACGGCTGCATAGTGTCAGGAAAGATTTTTTGTTGTGTGATTCAATATTATTATGTTACCTTCAGGAACTCACTATGAATTCATTATAAAACACTCCTACTAATTGAAATTAAAACTACAATGATGGATGTTTTTTGTTGGGTGTGTTCTTTCTTTGTTGAGTTTGGGGCAACAAAGATAGTAAATGATTCTGCAGAGCTGCGTGAACCTGCAGTCGGGGGAAGATTTTGGGTTCTACAGACAAGAGGAAATTTAGCTTGGTGATAATAAAACCTTTTTATGTATCTTTATTGCACACAAGTTGCAAGAAAGGTTACACAAAATTGAGGTTATTTACACTGACATTGATCACTTTGCTATTTAGTTTCTCAGGTAATCGATTAATCATTGTCATATTAAAGAACAATTACAGATAGAGCTTTCAGATTTCTTTTTTGTATGTGACCAGCACCAAAACCCAAAGATGTTCAACGTCCTATCAAAGAAGACTAAGAAAAACCAGCAGATATTCACATTTGACAAGCTGGAAGGAGCAAACTTTGCCAATTTTTGCTTTGAAAAATTTCAACCGGTTATCAAAATAGGCAATTATGTTTCTGAAAACTGGCTAATTGTTTCAGCTCTACTTGGCTTCTCTTGTCAGACCGAGCTCTGATGACAAACAATACTGATGTGACTCAACGATTTTTCTGCCTCACTGTGAGGCTCAATAGTTGTTTATTCTTCGACAACGAGGGATTAAAAAGAGTTCAGTCGGTTGCATTTTGCCACAAGACACATTTTTCAGTCGTAAAGGGCGCAAAACGAACAGCGGGGTGCGACGGGCTCATTATCAATCGTCCTGCGTTTTGGATGATTGATTATGATAATGACTTTGATCCGACTATATGTGTGTTTTGGTGGGGGGGAGTTCTCTGGCCCAGCTGATGAGACATGAGCCTCATTATTTTCCACCCGATCAATCCCTCAGTGTCCCTTTGTTTCCTCTCCTTGTTATCACATTTCTTTTTTAATGCTTTACTCAATAAATCCCTGCAAAACCAACTGCGTGTTCATTTAGATCAGTTCCCTCCAAGAAAAACTAATAAATTTTAAAAAAAATTGCTGGAAAATATAAGACAAGACTGTGTGAGGGCAGTGAGGTGTTGCTTGGAGATGAGCTTTAAATTCAGAAGCACTGAAGACAGAGTGTGCCTTTTCTCCAGAGACGTGACACTGCAGCAGCTATGTGGCTGCTCGGCTGATTCCTCCATACATATTTCATATTGCAGATTCTCATCATGGAACATATAGCCATTAACTCCGCCGCTTATCCCCGAAGGGCTGTCGCTCCGTATGGAAAAACTCCTGCATTCACTGCGGCGGCCCCTTCACAGTGTATAACCATTAGCCTCTAATAATCTGGGGAGTTCAGGGGAGGTAGAAATAATGACTCTAGGTTTCCTGATTTCATCAACCCTTTAGCAGTTTTGATATTGCACTCTGAGTGTTTCATGGACTTGCTTGTCTGTGGGGAGAAGTATTTCTAGTATGACTTTAATTTTGAGACAAAAAAACAACAGCATTGGTTTATTTTTCATTTTGTCTTTTTTTTTTTTTTTTTTGGTGTTTTCAGTGCAACAAAATGTTTTAAAGTCTGGTTTTGTCTCGTTTTAAGTGAATATAGGTGTTGTTATTAAGTAAAAGAGTTGGAAAGTTAAATAAAATCTGTAAAATGACTGAATTAGCACAAACAAGGCACTGCAATGTCATGACTTTTGGCTACTTAAGTTTGAAATGTAGCAGACGCCAGAGGGTAAAGCCATAGCTTATATTTATTAGCTTACAGTGAAGAGTCGAGTTATTGCCAAGCATAAGACAGCAATATGTTTAAAAGCAATATTCCTGTAAACATGTTGTCTCATGTAGGCTCTCAGTTTGAAGGTGACAATGTCAAGATGCTTGTGTGTTTTGCTTTAGGGGGAAAAAAAAACACAAGATGCAACGAACATGAACATTTTTTTGAATCATTTTTCCAGTGATGAGGCTATAACGGTAATGGGTTAGTTTCAGAGCAGAATTTTCCTTTCTTTTTTTTTTAGTGTTGTCCAGAGTCCTTGAGATGTGAGTCTACCGCTTGTGGTTTCCTTTGTGTTCAACTGGATCAGAGGTCTTGATTGTTGACATGTTTCTGTAACAGCTCCACGTATAAAGCTGTTTCTTTTGCATTTGCATTTTACTGGCAGGTTGATGTAGAGATTCATGTCGGTTTAATGCCACCATCATCAAAATCGACTGTTGGAGAAACCAGGCTGGCTGAGCTTGAGGAGACAGCAGTCTCAAACTGATGACCAGAGCCCCTCTAAGAACAATGGAGGAAACACTTTTCACCGGTCGGTGAAATGAGAGAACGATCAATCCACATCCTGTCCATGCTGCTGTGCACATGCCATAACTGTAATTGCTAATGTAATAGACGTGCTTCTTGTTTTCCTTTGTCTGCCGTCGTGGGTTACGCCCTGCTTACTGGCCTTTTGTGCGATGAAACAGAAAATACAGCCGTTCGCGCGCCATCAAGACCACCATCGCCCCCTGTCTGAGCTAACTCATCAAAAAATGACAGATTGTGCACTGGAGCTTGCGTGACCCTGACAATTACCTTGATCGATATGAGAACCCCTAACGCCCGGCGCGGCTCCGTCTCAGCGGGAAGCGAAGTAATGTGACGTGCATCGCTGAGCATTCAGCCTGAACAGAAAACCCAGGACCGGTATAGCCCGCCTGCCACAGACTGAACCAGACGGGAACATCAATGTGGATGGCACCGCACCAAAAATAGATCAGTGGAACAACTGAATCCACTGCCTCTTTCCTTTTGCATTTACAAACAAAGCCTTTGCATGTGAGGATTCTAACTCAGGTGGATCCCCTGTGTGGCGTCAGCACCTTTCGTTATTCTTTTCTACTACAACAGATTTGGCCTCTTGAGCAGAATTTTTCCCTTTTTATGTCCCCTACACACAACTAGTTTAAAGAGGGAACCAGCATACGTAACACGTCTGGGTATGAGGCTAATAGCACCGCCATTAATCGGGTTGACTCACAGAGCAATCAATCACCTCCATGATAGTATGAATGCCTATCAACAGCGTTCAGTTTTAAGCTCCTTTACAGTTATTATCCTCAGGAATTAACCCGTCAAATCAAGCGACAGCCTGGCAGGAAAAAGCCAAGAATAACTACATTATAATACCTTCCAACCACCTGTTTTTATCACAGTTCTTTCAGCTATGAATACGAGCGGATACGTGGCTTGATTGACGCCTGATTGATCGATCGGTCTGCTGATTTGCAGCTACCGGCCGGGAGCTGCTGTTTAGAGGAATCAATAGTCAACGGGAAAATGTTGAGAACATCAGGAGGAGCTTTATCTCAGACAAATTTATTAATGAAAGTCAACACAGATTTTAGTCACTATTGATTACAAACTGTCCCTAATAGATTTGTGGTTCAGAGATGGCTTTTTAAGGCTTAAGTGTTGTCCGCACTGAAGGCAGATTGCTGGGAAATCTGTACGTAAGCAGGAGTATCATATATCCATCAGGGAGAGACCGGGGGTCTCCTATCCAGCCCGACTTCCTGCTGTCCTTTCCTCCACACTCTGGGGTCCAGGCTGTCTGAGCTCTAACGCAATGTGACGGATGGCCTGCCATCTATCAAGCAGACGGGTAATTGCATTTGTCGTGCTGAGCCTGATACCACCTGCTGGCTTTCCTTCAAACACAGATCCATAAACAATGAATGCACTAAAAGCCAAAGATAAACGACGAAAACGCTGCACATAAAGATATTTCATAGATTTTTGCAGTCAAGGATAATATTAGTCACAGCTCAGAAGCTCAGCTCACGAATCTGCTCCTCAAAGAAACTATCATGTGACATTTTAGGAAAAAATGCTGATTCACTTTCTAGCAGAGAGTTTTATGAGTAACTTGACATGACTCTCTCTTTGTATGGAGGAGTGAAACGAGAATCTAACTCCACTCTTTATACTTTAGTTTGCATGATTTTTAAAACAGTTTCATGGAGGAATATAATTATCTGTGTTCATATTTTCTATATATTGTCTGGGTTTTGATTATCAGAGTGTTGGCTGATTAAGCGGAGTTTAAATAGTTTTTTTTCAACCTTTTAAACTCACCAGCCGGAAGTTTCTGGGCGTTCTTTTGCTCATGTCAATATAAAATCCTGCAATATAAAAACCTGCACCTCTGTGGACACAACATAACTACGTCACGAAGCAGAATGAACTGAAAAATGTCTTTTGTGCAGTAAATTATGAAGAAAAACTAAAGCTGAGTTTATTTTTTCAGACTTGTCCAGCAAGTTCAACTCAAAATCACCTTAATTCTGTCACGTGACTGTTGTTTACAGCTGAGCTACTTATTTAATTTTAATATTTTTTTTTTAATGAAACATGTAGAATTCGAAGCACTACACGTCACACATGATTTGTTCAATGACTGTCAGACAGGTAAAAGTGGGATGATTCTTCCTGTTTGTACAGTTTATGGGTCGATAAAAGGTGTAAATTAGCATTTTTTTTTTGTAAAGTTAACATGCCGTTCATAGCTTTCGGTGGGTTTTGGTATTCAGAAGGTTGCTGGATAAATAAATCTTTGATCCTTTGACCCAAACGACTGTTGGCTTAGACTTCTATTGATTAGACACGAGGGTACTGTCAATCTTCTCATCTTACTCCTGGAGAAGAAATCAAACAAGCATATTTACAAAAAATTCTCACTATTCCCCTAAAGCTGTTTGCAAATTGCATCACTGTGCAAACACGAAAAACAGTGTTGGGCATTAGCATCGCCACAAGTAGCAGCATTACGAGTTTAGCTTCATTTCTCAGTAGTGTGGTGATAATGTGACTGTTTTCTGAGTCAAATAGGTTTTCTGTAGGAAAGCTCCTATTGATCCAGTGGTGTGGTAGCATCCACATGAGTCACATTTCCACAAGCATTTCTGAGGAAATAAGCCCAGTGGAGCTTTCAGTGCAGTCAGAAATAAGGATTAATCCATGATGCCACCACCATACATATAACCTACATTCCAAATCACATACTTTTTACTTTCAGTGTACCCGACTGCTGCCCTCACAAAACACATATGGCTGCATGCAGTATCCACACTACTGGTAGATACTACCTTTTCAGAATATTGCACCTTAGGTTTTGATTTCTTGCTCATCTTCTAGTGTAGCTTCTGCCATATTGGTTAGTTTAGGTTGTTCTCTGGAGGAGTGAAGCTTCGTTTATGTAGTGTAGCTTAGCTCACACAGCCCAACACTGGACACCAGGATAATTGACATGTTATAAAATTTTAAGTACATTTCTGTGATTTAAAAAATTCATGACTCACTGAATAAACCCCCTGCCCATGTCAAGGTAAATACTGTAGTTCTTTAGGCAGTTTTGAGAACTAGAAGTCCAAAACTTCCCTGGAGAAAAACCCTTGAATCCAATAAAATACAGTAAATTATTCAAATTTTCCTGCTTAGGTAGCGTTGACTTTATTTTTTATTTTTTAATTAATCTGTCCTTGCTATCATCTTTTCTCCTAACCGTCTGCATTTTTTTTTTTACCCCCCCCTTCCCCCCTTGTTTCCCTTGTTTGCTTTTCCCCCATCCTCCTTCCTTTGCAGCTTTGCCCCTCAGCTTCTCTGTTCCCTCCCTTCCTTATTTTCATGGACAACCCTTTGCCACTGGGGGATTCTACACTGCTAATTACTCCTGAATCAACTGTGCATCTAGTTGCAAGGCAACAGCACACAGGAGGAAGGAAGAGAGTAAGGAAGGGAGGATGGGAACGTGGTAAAAACAAGGTGGAATCAATGTCACTGGAGACAAACTGTCACATTTCAGCCTGAGGTACTTCACTTCTGCATTCTGAGATCTGATACAGAAACATTAATGCATCCACATCAATCTGCTGATTTGGTTTGCTGCAGCGTTTGTTGGCTGGATCACTCTATTATATGCATCCGACCAAGAACGAAGCCCCTGCTGGTCACATCCAATGTGGAGCAGAGCCAAGCAGAGGCTTTAACTGCTGCTGACCGTCAAGGCCGTGCTGCCCACTGACAGACCACATGTCCTGCCACACTGGATCTGTTCCATCTTCATGGAGCCGCTCCTTCACCTCGCAAACGATACGGCTATAAAAGCGCCATGCAACAAAATGCTGAGAGGGCGTTTCCAGGGGTTGGTAATAAAACTGCGTACTTAGTGTACTGCAAGGAGGTTATGGCTGACTGCGATGAGGGAGCGAACGCTGCTGAGAAATGCAAATATATTCATACATGTACTGAACATGAGTACAATTCTGAGGTAATTGCTCGCAATATAAGGTTTTCCATTTTCAGTTGTATTTTTCCTTTTGTCCTCTATTTTTCTGACAGCTGGGGAATATCTTATAAAAACTAAATGCACCATTTAATTAAAATGAAATGTAACGTTTTGTGTGCATCTCAATGTGGAACACATGTTTACTTACTTAATTTTGAAAAATAGAAAAGATCTAGTAGGAATATTTAAACTAAAATTACATTTTTCAGAATGCTAATGTCACACCATGCCTTCATGACCTTTAAAAAAAAATACAAAGCATAAAAACGCATTATTTTCTGGAACATTTTTACCTATAATTAAACAAAATTTTGCTCAAACTGCACTGTAAAATATATATTTTTGCAATCAGTTGCAGAAATGTTGTTAAAGATTAAAGAAGAGGCCTACATGAGTGTTTTTACTTCTACTTTTTTATTTATTGTCTATAGTGCAGCTACTAATACTCGTGTACTGTCACATCACATAAGTAAGATTTTGTCTGCAGGACTTTCTTAAAACAGAGAATTTCTACATTCTTATTAGATTTTTTCTGAGAATTTCTTTCATCACTTGAAAACTGCACATCTTGGTTTATGTGTAAGACGCAAGATGGAAGCGGTTAGAAACATATTAAAACGTTATACAATCTGCGAGTGTGCAACCGTCACTGAAAATGTCTTTTACTTCCACTTTACCTCTGACGTCTGCAGAGAAACGAGCCGAATGTCTGGAGACAAACAGCTTCAGCTCCTGGTCCAGGTTGCAGTCGATGAGGTTGGTGTCCCATGAGCGGATCCCTGCAACACAAACACACATAAAAACATGAACAAGAACATAAATAAACAGCAACTAGAAGGAAAGACGGCAGTGAAGAAAAAAACATATGTGGTCTGATGATGAACTGAATCAACACACAGTGGATTTGCACCGAGAACTTGGCACAGGTCTCGCAAATGTGAAAAGTCTCACCGTCACCCACACATCTGATCCTCTACATTGGAAAATCTTGGAGTGAACATGTGTAGACTTGTTACTGGTTTGGCATGAGAAAAGAAATCTATAATAGGAAATATCTATAGCCCTGTTTGTGCTTTGCCACGGCCCAGAAGCACCGATGGCCTCCACTGTGCTGCTGAGTCACAGTGATATCACGCTCTTCATAATCATGCCGAGTCAAGGCCTAATGGAAGCCTCTGTAAACACAGGAGAAAGTGACGTAAAATGGACAGATAAGTGTGATCCTCTGTGGTAAAGTGCACATGACACGGTAAAATAAGAAACTGTGGCACTTTCAGTATGTTGCAGTTGAAGATCTAAACTGAACAAGACTGTGAGACTTATGAATTCATTCAACAAACTACGAATGAGCCAAAAATGAGCAAAAATTGCGAAAACGTTAACTGTAGTTTTACTTTAGCCAATGAAGAAGCTACCAAAGGAGCAAGAATAACGGTGTTAATATGAAAAAGGTTTGAAGACACCAAAAAAAGAAGTTAAAACAGCACAAAACAGGACTTTAGAGTTTCCCTTTAATGCCAAATATCAACTCTTAACGTCATTGTTCGACAGTAGAGCCCACACAACAACCTTTAAATGTTAGTTTAAAAGAAAATAAACTGTGACTCCAACAGGTTGAACTCGACTTGATGCGATACACGCAGGTGAGTCTCAAAGCTAAACTTTTAAATTGAATCCTTTTTATGCCCATATAGCAGAAAATTGAACCTTTAACTAAATAGACCATCTAATCTGGGCTTTGTGGGGGTTTGTTAAAAAGTGGACAAAAAAATACAGAAGTCAGTATTTCCTCATAGGGAGCTTTCTGTCTGCTTATATAGAGGAGCCTATAAAAAAAAAAAAAACCTTGATCCAACACCCACACAGTCACTGCGCCATGTTCTCCTCTCTCACACTAACAGTGCTCTCCGGTCAGGGCCACTACAGCAGCTGTAGCGTCTCTCAAACTCCCTTCTCAGTATGAAGATCGGGCCTTGTGGCTTTCCGTAGGGACCGCAGTGCGGACCGAGCCACGCCCACAAGCCGGTGTGGGATGAGAGAGCTGGATGCGGGATGAGGATGATGATGATGATGATGATGTTCCCACAGGATGAGCGGGGGATTAATTTATTACTCTTCGCGGACAAGTAAACATTTGATTCTCGAAAGCTTGGTCGAGCTTTGCGCCACAACAAAAAAAATAAAACACAAAGAACAGCAGCTACAAAAACCTTTGTTGAATCCCTCTAGCTGTGGATTTGCAAAACAAAAGCCTGACGCACCTGATTAAAAGCTCGCAAGGTTCTACGAGAGAAAATCGCAGCTGCACCGGTTCCATAGAAACGCGATACGCTGCATTGTTGACGCATCGTCCAAATGTGATGCTGAATCATTGCTGTCGGCTTTATTAGAGCAGGCCCACGTGTGTGGATGACAACAATCGGGCCTGCTGATATTAATGTGACCGGGAAATAATCAAAACTGAGCCCGAACTGCTCTGAAACGCAGTGGTTTAGTGGTGAGGGAAGTACCTGTGGGTTACAAGAGCAGGAAATGTGATTATTTGGCGATATCTCATGGTGATGTTACAGGGAGGGGCTGTTCTGGAGCCCTGTTATGAGCAACATCACGTCTACTTCACATAGTTACCCACTAAATACGCTTCAGATATGGTTAATGAGCAATTAATATGCGTAATGCGCATAATCGCACCGTGCGTAAAACCCGGCGTTGCAAACAGGTGCAGCTTTGAAAGTCATCCAGGCTTCATGACTTTAAATGCCGCAACTTCCGAGCTGCGCATTCCTTTCTCAAGTCATTAGACAGACGTTAAGTTCAGCGGTCGCTGGTGGCCTACACCCACTTCGCAAAAGCTCCATCTTACCTTTCTCAATGTCCGCAATGGCACACTTCAGGTGATCCTCCGTGACGATCTCCCCGATAACCACCAGCAGGTAAAATTTGCTGTCGTTGAAGTGATGCGAGGGGCTGGAGGACGTGGGAGAAGCCCCGGTGTTGCCTAAAGTCTCCATCTCCGCAGATTCTACCAGGGTGGCCATCCTCTCCTCTGTCTGCCTCTGTCTCTCTGTGTCTCTGCCTCCTGAACGCGCTGAGGATCCCAGCAGCAGCAGCAGCAGCAGCAGCAGCCTCCTCCCTTTATTCGCTGCAGAGCGCCGGAGTGGTCTCCAGACATACAAGTGGAGCCCTGATAGGAGTGGCCCTAGCTTTTTATACCAGCAGACATTGTGTCATATTCGGTAACCGGGGAGAGAAGAGAGCGCCGAGGTTTTTTTTTTTTTTTCGCACACTCACTCCACAGCTGATGTCATCCGCAACGAATCAAACGCCTCCGGAAGCCAAAGAGACTTCATGCTTTTTTTACTGAACATGTTAATCAGTGATGGATTCCTGATGACTTGTTACTCAAGTACAAATACTCCACTGGCAAAGTAATAAACAACGTTGGTTTTTGATCTGCCAAAATATGTCTGAAGGTTGTTTTCAGTTTAAAGATTGATTTGGTTTTATCCAATATTCAGGAATCTGTAGTTACTGTTACAATGAAACTAAAGCAAAAATACTGACATACTTAGCATCAGTTTAAAAAAAAACAAAAAAAACATTTATTTTAACTATATTTTTAGTGTTATACAAGCCTAAAAAAAAGAAAGAAAGAAAGCAACAGTTTGCGCTGATCTTTTTTAAGTTATGACAACTTCTACTAAAATTTTGTTCAACCAACAAACTGTATTGGCTTTTTTTTTTTTTTTTTACTACAATGGAAGGTATTGACATAAACACAGGTTTTAAAGTTGAATAAGTTGTTCCAAGCAGTACCTTCATATTAATGAAAATAAATTCATAAGTGTCATATACTTGATTACTGTAATTCTAAGGACAACTTCTTATGTTGGCAAATTTTAAAAATTAAGTTGTTCCAGTGTTCCATAAGTAGGAAGACGACTTTAAAATCATGACCTTGAGGTGAAGAAAAATGTCGTAATTCAGCCACTTTCAATAAATGACTTCAACTTGAATTTAGTCCTAAATCAACTAAAGCAGAAACTTGACTTGAAATGACACAAAATTAAGTTGGTGCAATTACCAACATGATCATGTCAACATAATAATAACAATAATAATAATAATAATAATAATAATAATAATAATAATAAAAAATATCTAAATATATATTTGATTATTATCCTGCAGCTATTCATAACATACTCGACATATTTACATCGTGCTAACACTAATCAATTCGTCAAGTGGCTGTAAAGTACAACACTGACCTCTACTAACACTGTGAAAATGAATATAGCACAATAAAGGATGAGACTAGTTAAATTTCTATTACCTGGGGACATTTTTTTAAAGGCAGCAGTGCATTGGAAATTATAGTCTGTTGAATGTATTTGGGTAATGAGGAAAAACCTTTTAATTTCAACATCAATATCTTATCTCAGGGCAAAGTTATTTGTAAAATTCTGAGCTGCCTAAATCAAGTCACTAATGTAAACAGTGTGAAAATGTTCTGTTCAGCTCCCACCATCAATTTGTACAGGAGTCTGTTGTTAAAGGTCATTCTTGTTTTTGGCTCCAAAAAAAAAAGTCATTTAATATTCATCATGTTTTGACAAATAATACACCACTGTTAGAATGTGGCTGTTTTTTTTTAACTTATTTCTTTTTGCTGTAGTTTATTACGGAGTATGCTATGCTTGGGAAAGGTTTCATAGGTAAAGTGATAATAATTCATGAGACCACCTGTCATAAGAACGAGAAATATTGTAGAAATCTTTCAAAAACTTAAAATGTTATTTAATTTGGCAAATACACTGAAACAACTAATTAGTAATTTTTTACTCACAATAACCAAATAAACTTTTGCATGGCGTACGTTGGCCTTCATGACAGCCTGCATTCTTGCTGGCAGAGTTTGTACAATTTATGTATTTTTCGACAGTCTCTTGTGTCATTGAGTTTGCCGGACGAGTCCCCGTTTGTTACAGCTCTGCTCAACAACTGTAACAAAAATCGGGAGACAAAACTCTGGTGGTGGTGATCAAAAAAGGTGCATAAAAACAACCAAGCAGAACCCAAAGACCATGCTGCTGGTGTTCCTGGAGACAGGCAGCTCCTGTCAGAAAGAATCTGTCAGAGAACAGGCAAGAGACAGAATGAGGGAATGAGGGAGGCCTTATATGACAGAGCCACTGGGCCCAGGTGTGGCTCAATCAACCAACGACCCTCCACTCAGCCTCTGCAACAAGAAAACAGGGACACCTGGTGGACTGATGGAGGGTCGTCGTACCCCCCATAAAGATGGTGTTCCCACTGGGAATTGGTGAATCAGAACAGGTGAGGCAGCCCCTCAGGAACAGGTGATGAGCACTGGACTGGTTCAATTGGACCTTCTCGGCACTGGGAAGCTGCAACTGCCTGAATACTCAAACCAATACAAACCTCAACACGACAAACACGCTGTTCTCCAACAATCAGAATCGTTACCATGGCTCCGTCTCCCTGACGGCCTCACCAGAACTGACTGAACTCCCCCCTAGTCTTTAGGTGGTACTTGTGGTGGGTATTTATGCACTCAGAACCCACACGCCCCGTGAAGCAACCGAGGACCCCACCTGCAGCCTCAGACGTACTCAGAGACAACTGCTCCAACCATTTTCTTACCACACTACCAAACCCCCCAACAGACTCCGAGGAATCCTCTCTGAAGCCGGACCAGGACAGAAACACAGCAACTTACCACAGCTGGAGCTACAGAAACACAGAACTCAGACTCACCAGCATCACAGCCTGGCAACACAAACTTTCTCCGAGCATATTAGAGAACTACTTTGACACAGAATTACCTACAAAAACCATTTGCTCTGACTCCAGATAGCTCATCACAGTGATTGTCTCCCTACACACTGATTAAACAGGCCACAGAGAGCGTCACTCACCAACACTGAACCAGCACTTGTCCTCATTCACCAAAATTACCATCCGTGTTTGGGTGCTAGACCTTCATCTGGCGAATACTCTGGTACAAAAAGAATCCCTCTTAAATAGAGAGCAACTGCACAACCAAGTAACATTCCTCACTTACTAAAGAAAGGTGTGAATTTCAAAAAACAGGAATGCTTAAAACTCCCAAGAGCTACAGCTGCATTCTCAAAAGACTAGACTTGTAGATCATGTGTGAACCGGCAATGCCAATAAAGCGATTAACAAAAGACACTAATTAAGTAGATAACAGATAAAGCAGCGAAGAGGAAAGATATATCTCTAATTGAGTAAAGGCTCAATAACAGATTTACTCAAGACTCTGCCAAGTACAATATATATATATCCAGTCAGCATCCATGCAGCAGCTGTAGCAGAGCTGCATTATCAGGAATGTGGGTACGATACATTTTTTTTCAGCATCACAAATATGAGACACAAGATTCATGACATCCGTGTGTCTGCTGCATCAGTTTTGACCATTAAAAAAAAAAAATCCATCCTTTGCAAGTCCCCTAACCTCAGGGAGGAGTAATAGATAGCTGCTGGTTTTCTTGTCTGTGCCATATGTCTCAGTTTCATTGGTTTGTCTATTTCGTTTGCTATTCCTTTAATGTGACCCCAGCGGCTCATTGTCAGGATGCAAGACATCATTCTGGGGTGTTTAATGTTAGCTTTAGGAATAATTCAGTGTATTTGGGGCAACTCACAGACAGGAGATAGGAAGTTTTTTTTTGGTTTGGGTTGCATGGATAACAAAGATCCCAGCTAATTAATGAGTATAAGATTTATTGCTAATAGACTTTCACTATTTGTAAGGTCCAGCCAGACATTTCTATACCGTGATATTTGACATTTTGGTTTAAATGGCTATAAAGATGATAAACACACTCATTTCTGATAGAGCCTCGGTGCTCACAGATTCTTCCAACATGACCAGTGAAAGTGGTGTGCACAAAACCAATTACAGTTTGACTGGAGTCATATTTCTGTCAAGTGTTCAGGCATATCAAATCAGTTTAAAAGCATCGGCATAAAATTGGCATCTCAACCTTAAATCATCCCACATATGGATGTCTGATCACAATATCCATCTCTGATCTGCTTCACATTCTAATGGAGAGTTTTCTGAGATTCAAACTCGTTGTGGAAAGCTTCCATTCCACAAAAAACAACTTTTCATATGAAAGAAAAATTTTGATCAGAGGGCGGGTTAAAGATGGGCAACTACAAGTGAATAGCAAATGAAAAGAAGTGAGATCACAGGATTTCCACTCTGTCATATTTCATTAGAAGGGAACTGTGAGCGTGTATGGCTGCGTGTAGATGTTAAATGCAGCTGGCAGTGAATAATAAGCCATTCTATCTTATGATATGAACATAAAAGATGCTCGGTTTTCCCAGGAGGATAATCTAACTGCTGAAACTTTGCCTTCTCTGGAAGCAGACAGACTTCGTAGTCGAGCGTTGCAAGAACAAACGTCACAGATTTGACAAGGGCAGAACAGGATGTGTAGATGCAAAAGGATGCACAAAGAGACACACAAAAAACCCAGACTTTCACCCTGGATTTCCCCGTGGCAAGCCTCATTGATGTGATTTAGCGTAGATGGAGTCACTGCAGGTGTATTATTGACTTAAAAAGCCCGTCAGGAGCAGGGGTCCACACAGCAGCTCCTGGATGTGAATATTTCAGGGCCTTTTGTGTGCCGGTGGGCTGAGTTTGGTCATATTCTCCGGTGGCCATGGGAGGTTGTATCAAACATTCATTATACACAGCTGGGAAAGAAGAAGGGCATTAAAAATACAACAGGGGGGCCACCAGAGGTCTCCCAGATGCAGGTTGAGATGGATGTGTGTGTGTGTGTTTGGGGAGTGGGGGGTGGAGCTGTTGTTTTTGGATGGAGGTTTGATGGACAGGACTGCAAGGATTTTTGCTTGCATACAAATGTATTTGTGCCTGTGTGTAGACAGACAGTCCAAAACCGAACACGGAAGGATTTTAATAATTCAAAAACCTTAAACTCTTTGGGGTCTTACAAAACATCAAATCCTGTGATGAGCCAGGTTACTTATAAAAACAACAAAGTAGTGGAATCCGCTGTGGATGCTGCCTGGCAACCAAGAAAAGTGTCTAGCAAAGAAACTAACGATGCATTTAATGAAGAAAAACGCAAATACTCACATAGACAGCAGGATGCTTTATGACAAGATCATGTCATCACCAACCTCAAAGATAAATCTCCAACCCTCCATGCACTACATATGTACAGGTTATCTTTAATATTGCTGATTATACAGCTGTTTGAACGACACATGTTGAATAATTTTGCAGCTTTTTCAAAAAGTGCACCTGCTCTGTCACAGCTGCCTTTGTTCTCACGTGGCGCTTTGAAAATTCACATATCAAAGTGTTGCTTGCCAAACCTCCTCCAGCAGACAAAGGCTGCAAACTGGCATTCAAACAAGTGAAACGCATCCTTGGCAGCAGGGTTCTTAAGTTTCAGTCACTTTGGTGTGACAGTAGTAGTGGATACACTTCACAGTTAGGGCTTTTGTTTTTTGTAGTGTGGCTTTGGTTCCTTTCATGAGACTGAAACCCCACTCATCACTCATCATCCATCATCTATCCTAAGGAGTCTATGCCAGCCGACTCAGGGTGAAGTCAGGGGACACTCCAGACAGGTCGCCAGTCTATCACAGGGCTACACTTAGAGACAGACAACCAAGCACAGTGACACCTACGGACAATTTGCAATCATCAATTAACCTCAGCATGTTTTGCGGCTGTGGGAGGAAGCCGGTGAACCCAGTGAGAACCTATAAACTCCACACAGAGAGATCCCAAGTTTTCTGAAGACTTAATTCAACCTAATTTGAGTCGCGCATTTGATACTGTCGGCCACCAATCCTCCAGCTTTTGTCATCAACGTCTACGTCTGAGTCTGTCACCTGCTGTGTCATCAATTCTAAGTGCTCCTATTTTCAATTCACACAATGTTAGTGACATAAACAATAACATTATACAACATTCATTTTCACATCTATGCTGATGATACACAACTGTATGTTCCTCTAAAACTCGATGACAGTGCATATCTAGTCTGACTCACTATGTCCGTCAGACTTTAAAGCTGGAGTTATGTATAAGTCTTCTATCTACAGTAGCTCCTTCAGAGTTTGTGACCTAAAGAAAATAAATCCAGCCTGCTTCTGAATCACGAGCGATATCTGTTCTGACTTGGGGAAAGTGGAGACTGTTCAAGAGCAGCGAGAACATAAAACATGTTGAAAAAGGGCACCATTAAATCTAGCAAAACCTTCTCCGATGTAAACCACCCGCTCACTGAGACTTTCAAGGAGTGAATTACGCTCACATAAATACAGCGACCACATACCCAGTAACAGTCACATATTCAGTAAAGACAGATGGCAGACATTCTCACTGTTGCTGCTCTCCTAGAGTGAATAAAAGACTGCAAACACAGATGCTGAAAAATATAATTAAAGCACAAAAAAACCCAGAGAAGGTACAGCATCTGTTTAGTGATGCAGTGGAGATATTAGGAGTGAACTATACATCGGAACCAACAGCAAAGATAGTTGCAGCTGGACTCCAGTTAAACCCTTCTAGTATGAGTCCTGTTTAAGAATCGAATGGTGCAGGAATTCCATCCTTACTGACTTAAAATCTAATATCCTTTTATTTGGCAGTGCACCGCCAGTCTTGTCATTCTGGAGAAGGTTTAACTCATTAACTCACATTTTTTGCTGTAAATCTCTTTGCTCCAACCTTAAACCTAATCCAGCTGCACACCTTCTGCACATTTAAAATGCTGGAATTATTTAAAATTGTTCAAGTTTTAAGATAAATTTTTAATATTTTGTTAATATTTCTAAGGCCTTTGTGTGGTCAGAATCTTAGTGACCATGTAGCCTGTTGTAAACCCTTATGAGGCAACACATCAGTCAAATCTGATTTACTGAACTACTTGCTGGAAAAACTCTTTTATCCAAAAGCCACGTTTTCAAACTGTTATTAGGTATTTCATGTGTTCAAGTATTGTTACTGTTTTTGTGTTCCTCAATGTTTAAATCTTCAAAATTTCTTCTTATTTCATATATTTATTAATTAACCGATTAATTATTTGTTTCACTGTTGAGCCTCAATTTTCTTCTTCTTCTACTTCTTATTGAAAATCATTATTGTTGTTATCATTATATCCACTCTGCCTATTGTTCTTGCACTTGCTGTAAGCGAGAACCAGACATCCCTGTATCACATCTATCAATGATAAATACCTGTAAAAGAACACGATAATATCTTCTTAAAAGATTTTTTTCTTTCATGATTTGTTGGCATGGAAACAGCCATCTGCCCTGACTTGGCACGGAGCTGCAATTAAGACCTAAAGAGAGATTGGGTTTGGGGCAGAACATCTTTTCACTGGCTGCATCTCGCTGGCTCCTCCTGTGCAGAGTTGGCACACAATGTTCATAATGGCACATATGTGCATAGCAGTTAATAATACAATTATCATATTTCTGTTATTCAGAATGTAAAATACGTTTATGTCAGTCACACGTTAAAATTTCGATTAAATCACAACATAACATTAACCTGTCAGGAAAAAGCAACTATTTTATTTGTGTCCCTGTATGTCATGTGAATGCCAGAAGCCACAATACCAGACTCCAGCAGTGACACAGCCAACAGGCGCCATGTGTTCGACAAAAAAACAAAACTGCTCACCTTGAGAAAGGTCAACATGCAGCGCTTCTTTATATTTCAGACATCGCACAAATGTTGGAGCCACAGTGGTTAAAATAAGCAAATCCAAGTTTGCTATTCAGTTAACGAAGGCAGGACTTCAAACAACTGTGAATTTACCACTTCTGAAAACCCCTGCTTTTTTCTCTATAAGGAAAATATTGTACAACACTGTAGCTTAACTCTAACACTGACTCTGACAGGCTCTGCAAAATTCAGTGACAAACAGAAAATGTGTTTTACAGGGATTTGTGCACACCTCTAAAGACAACAAGAAAATGATGCAAAAACTGGGTTTCTGCAGAATTGTGTGCTGCATTAATAATGAATGTAGGTCTTTCAGTAAACACAAGGACAAAATATCCAGGAAGGGAACACACAGGTGCACAGACTCCATCAGTGAGGAGTCCCTCGCTGCTCTGCTGTGCCTCGTAGCTCTGTGGTATTTCTCTGGGCCAGTGTGCACCCTGCTGAGCTGGCATCGCCACTGTGTCACTTCTGTGTGTGTGTGTGGGTGTGTGTGGGTGTGTGTGTGTGAACATGCAATTGACTGAGAGAGACAGGAGCAGAGAGGCAGTGGGGAGATGAGAGAGGGAGTTCAATCAATGAAGTTCATATCAGCACAATGAGAGTTTGACCTGTTTTTCTAGACGTGGCTCACAAAGACTGTGTGCATAGCAGTGTTGTGCGTGTGTTTCAACAGCGTCCAGTATTTCAATAACACATTTATAACACAAAAACTATTTAAAAAGCCTGTCTCTGTACACTTCGGTACTGTCGGTATTTCATTGACAGCTGTGTCTTTCAGGTGTGAGGACCTCCACACTCAAATGACACAATAAACTACAGGTTTAAAACCCAACCTTGTGATCCAAAAACTACCCTGGGAACTGTGCAGGTTTGGATGCATGTTTTATTTGGTGAGTCGGGTCAGGATCAGATCTTGTTTTATTCCCATGTGTTAGGTCTGTTGAACATTACATGTAATACTTCAGTGGATCTAAGAGGGCTTTATGTTCTGTCATAATGAGCAACCCTGTCTTGAAAAGCCCTCCCATTACAGGAACACACATTAAAAGATAATTGCCTTAAAACAACAACCAAACATACAGAAAATAACCACAAGACATTTCAATCATTTACAAATTCAGTACAGATGCTATTCAATACGCACATCGCTACAAGTAACAACCTACACACAATAAAAGGGGTACTTGTTCATGTCACATACTGTTCAAATTATACCTACAATACAAAATGTTTGTCTCCCCCTTGTGGTAAACATACAAATATTATAGATGTATCTTTGATAGCTTTCTGTTTTAGGCTGTAGTTATTCTTCTAACTGGCAAGTTTTTTAAGTTGAGCATTAAAAATGTTAAATGTATGCTTCCTTGGTTTTTCCACCATGGTCTGATGGTTTTCATCCACCAAAATTATCCACTATTCTCCTCGTTACTGTATCATACTACTACTACTTTGCCAGCTCTGAGGGAACTCTAAGAGGGATTTCAGTGTGTTCACTGCGGTAGTGGTGAGTTTACGTTTGTATCTGGCCTTTCCTCAGGTATTGCCTTATTAAAAGCATCCAAGTGAAACTCCTGCAGTCCTTCCAGGCCCACAGCTGTGATCAGAGTGTTTTTTTTTAGGATGTGTATGTTATTGTCCAGCCACAGTCTTCTGTTTGACCTTCTCTAAAGTGTCTGCCATTGGTGAGGAAGGTTTGAGCAAAGCCATTGCTGGGTGGCTTTCCTAAGGAGGGCAAAACCAGAGGTAACCGAACTGTTGGAAAATTTTGGAGGGGTATACCATGTGTAAAAACCTAAAGTACTTTCTAGTGAGTACCAAGTTTACAGGGGCTGTGGGCTTATGAATAAT